>NC_087193.1:2862183-3012183 GCF_035594125.1 Scylla paramamosain | reverse complement strand
CACTGTTCAGGGCGTGCTGTGAACTTATCACTAAACCCAGCTGTGACCTCACTGAACGTTTCCCTTTGTGTCTCACAACACAAGGGGACAGTCACCGCCTGCCCTCTAAAGACAACTCTCTTCCTCCACACGAAACTACAAGCACCTAATAACACACACACCCTTCACTCAAAAATTTTAAACTCAGGGCGACTCCTACACCAGCCTCGGAGTCCCCATCTGGGGAGGGGACCATAAGTGTCCCCAGGTCGGACTGCCTTTCCGTCGACGACCCTAAGTGTCTTGACACCCCCTTCAACTTTTTCTTCATTAACTTCTGCAACATTCGCGGCCTAAGATCTAATTTTCAATCTGTAGATCACCACCTCTCCTCTTCTAAACCTCATCTCCTTTTCCTCACTGAAACTCAGGTGTCTGAGGCAACTGACAGTAGCCCCTTTTCTGTTCCCTCCTACTTTCTCTATCCTCATTTTCGATCCAAAGCTGGATGCTGCGTTTATGTGCGCAATGACTTAACCTGCTCTCGTGCCCACGCTCTTGAATCTTCCGAGTTTTCCATCATCTGGCTACGACTACAGAGTCATTCTCATACTAAATTTATCTGTGCTGTATACCACTCTCCTAACTCCTCTGACTATAAGAAATTCTTTGACTACTTAACTTCCAAAGTGGAGCACATTCTGACCCTCTTCCCTTTTGCAGAGATCTCCATTCTTGGAGACTTCAATGTTCACCACCAGCTTTGGCTTTCCTCTCCCTTCACTGACCATCCTGGTGAACTAGCCTACAACTTTGCTATCCTCCATGACCTAGAGCAATTGGTGCAACACCCTACTCGTATTCCTGACCGTCTTGGAGATACGCTCAACATTCTTGACCTTTTCCTGACCTCTAATCCTTCTGCTTATGCTGTCACCATTTCTTCTCATTTGGGTTCCTCCGATCACAATCTCATATCTTTATCTTGTCCTATCACTCCAATCCCTCCTCAGGATCCCCCTAAGCCCCCTCTGGCGTTTTGCCTCTGCTAATTGGGGGGACCTGAGGAGGTATTTTGCTGATTTTCCTTGGAATGACTACTGCTTCCGTGTCAGAGACCCGTCTCTGTGTGCTGAGCGCATAACAGAGGTGATAGTGTCTGGCATGGAGGCGTACATTCCTCACTCTTTTTCTCGTTTTAAACCTTCTAAACCTTGGTTTAACACAGCTTGTTCTCGTGCTATACATGATAGAGAGGTGGCCCACAAAAGGTACTTAAGCCTTCCATCACCAGAATCTCATGCACTTTATATTTCTGCCCGGAACCATGCCAAGTCTGTTCTCCAACTAGCCAAGAACTCCTTCATTAACAAAAAATGTCAAAACCTTTCAAGATCTAACTCCCCTCGTGATTTCTGGCATCTAGCCAAAAATATCTCCAATAACTTTGCTTCTTCTTTCTCTCCTCTACTTCAACCAGATGGCACCACTGCTATCACATCTATTTTGCTTTGCTCAAATCTTTGCTCAAACCTTTGCTAAAAACTCTACCTTGGACGATTCTGGGCTTGTTCTTCCCTCTCCTCCACCCTCTGACTACTTCATGCCACGTATTAAAATTCTTCGCAATGATGTTTTCCATGCCCTCGCTGGCCTAAACCCTCGGAAGGCTTATGGACCTGATGGGGTCCCTCCTATTGTTTTCCGAAACTGTGCCTCCGTGCTTGCACCTTGCCTAGTCAAACTCTTTCAGCTCTGTCTGTCAACATCTACCAACATCCTTCTTGCTGGAAGTTTGCCTACATTCAACCTGTTCCTAAAAAGTGTGATCGCTCTAATCCCTCAAACTACCGTCCTATTGCTTTAATTTCCTGCTTATCTAAAGTTTTTGAATCTATCCTCAACAGGAAGATTCTTAAACATCTATCACTTCACAACCTTCCATCTGATCGCCAGTATGGGTTCCGTCAAGGCCGCTCTACTGGTGATCTTCTGGCTTTCCTTACTGAGTCTTGGTCATCCTCTTTTAGAGACTTTGGTGAAACTTTTGCTGTTGCCTTGGACATATCAAAAGCCTTTGACAGAGTCTGGCACAAAGCTTTGATTTCCAAACTACCCTCCTACGGTTTCTATCCTTCTCTCTGTAACTTCATCTCAAGTTTCCTTTCTGACCGTTCTATTGCTGCTGTGTTAGACGGTCACTGTAAACCTATTAACAGTGGTGTTCCTCAGGGTTCTGTCCTGTCACCCACTCTCTTCTTATTATTCATTAATGATCTTCTAAACCAAACTTCTTGTCCTATCCACTCCTATGCTGATGATACCACCCTGCACTTTTCCACGTCTTTTCATAGACGTCCAACCCTTCAGGAGGTAAACATATCACGCAGGGAAGCCACAGAACGCCTGACTTCTTATCTTTCTAAAATTTCTGATTGGGGCAGAGCAAACTTGGTATTGTTCAATGCCTCAAAAACTCAATTCCTCCATCTATCAACTCGACACAACCTTCCAGACAACTATCCCCTCTTCTTCAATGACACTCAACTGTCCCCCTCTTCTACACTGAACCTCCTCGGTCTGTCCTTTACTTATAATCTGAACTGGAAATTTCACATCTCATCTCTAGCTAAAACAGCTTCTATGAAGTTAGGTGTTCTGAGACGTCTCCGCCAGTTTTTCTCACCCCCTCAGCTGCTAACTCTATACAAGGGGCTTATCCGTCCATGTATGGAGTATGCTTCACATGTCTGGGGGGGTTCCACTCATACTGCTCTTCTAGACAGGGTGGAATCAAAAGCTTTTCGTCTCATCAACTCCTCTCCTCTAACTGACTGTCTTCAGCCCCTCTCTCACCGCCGCAATGTTGCATATCTAGCTGTCTTCTAGCGCTATTTTCATGCCAACTGCTCTTCTGATCTTGCTAACTGCATGCCTCCCCTCCTTTTGCGGCCTCGCTGCACAAGACTTTCTTCTTTCTCTCACCCCTATTCTGTCCACCTCTCTAACGCAAGAGTTAACCAGTATTCTCAATCATTCATCCCTTTCTCTGGTAAACTCTGGAACTCCCTGCCTGCTTCTGTATTTCCACCTTCCTATGACTTGAATTCCTTCAAGAGGGAGGTTTCAAGACTCTTATCCACCAATTTTTGACCACTGCTTTGACCCTTTTATGGGACTGGCATTTCAGTGGGCATTTTTTTTATTAGATTTTTGTTGCCCTTGGCCAGTTTCCTTCCTACATAAAACAAAAAAAAAGACTGACGAGATTAGGCAACGAGTCATTAAAAACTGTAGGATTCCTGGATGACGTAGTGGTTTGTTGCGAGAGACGGAAGGAAGCACAGGCAGAGCTGAAGAGATGAATATGGACTGAAAGTGAGCACAACAAAAACGGAATAGCCGTGCGTGAATGCAAACAGCTGGGAAACAATAACGCTAAAAGGTGATGAGTTAATATATTTGGGGTTCACAATACAGTGTAATGGAAACTGTAGCAGAAAAGCTAAAAAAAACATAAATAAATAAACTAACTAATTAACGAATTAGTAAATAAAGAAAATAAGTAAATAAAATAAAAAATAATAAATAAATAATATGCAAGATGGATGTAATGTGTGGATGAAGGTGACACTAATAATATTCCACATAAAGTTTTCCGCAAAAATAAATAAATAAATAGATAAATAAATAAATTCATTAATAAACTAATTAAAGAAAATAATACAATTAGTAAAAAAAAAGGAAGCAGACAAAATAACATTGAAGCCAGCTATGCCGTACGGCAAGGAGACATTACGTACCAGTGACGAAAAGAAAATTGGCGGAGTAGGGAGTGTCTGAAATGAAGATGGTACGATTTTATACAGACCCTGATTTCTATTGTGTCTTCTTCAACGTTTTGACTAAATAATCCATAATTGTCAGTTGTAGACGACTGAATTGTGACGTTCACAATGGCCTGGAAAAAAAGAAAAAAATATGCAAGATTAACCAGCCGACTTAACTTAAATTCATTTATATAACAAGAAATGTAGCAAAACAAACTAAATGCTTCGCACTTTTTTTTTCTCTCTCTCTGTATATAAATTTATATTATATATTTAGATTATACAATATCTAACATCCGACTTTATATACCATTATACCATAGTACATATAAAAGAAACAACCACGTTTTGATGTCAAATCTTAGCAGGACATTGGTGAAGATTGTCTGTTGACAGCGTGTCTCTCAACGTTTTCTTTGGAGTTGCCGCTTGTCTATTTACATTGTCTCCCAGTGTCTTTCCTGAGCTGCTGCTTTTGTATGTGGAAGTAAAACCCATCCTTTCACACTTTGGCTCTTCTTTCGTGACATAATCATGCAATTAACCAAAGCACAGCAAACTCATATCTCACTCCTCGTTTTATATTTATTTATTATTATTATTGTTATTATTATTATTATTATTATTATTATTATTATTATTATTATTATTATTATTATTATCATTGTTATTAATATTATTATTATTATTATTATTATTATTATTATTATTATTATTATTATTATTATTGTTATTATTATTATTATTATTATTATTATTATTATTATTATTATTATTATTTTACTATTATTATTATTATTATTTATTTATTTTTATTTATTTATTATTTTTGAGAAGCCTGTGTGTCTGATATCGCCTAAACTCAAACGGGAGGTCAGAAAGCTTCATGAAAAACCTAAAAAATAAATTAGTCATCTCTTACAAACGCATCACCTTTTTTGTTCTACAAAAAGAACAAGCTCACACACACACACACACACACACACACACACACACACACACACACACACACACACACACACACACACACACACACACACACACACACCATACGACATAATATTTTGCTTCAAGAACTAGAACATTATA
Organism: Scylla paramamosain; assembly: GCF_035594125.1. Classification (NCBI taxonomy): domain Eukaryota; kingdom Metazoa; phylum Arthropoda; class Malacostraca; order Decapoda; family Portunidae; genus Scylla; species Scylla paramamosain. Next base: position 3,007,285 of record NC_087193.1, on the reverse strand, counting down.
GAATATGAGGCACTATACATAACTGGTTTAAAGATTACCTAACAAATAAAACACAATCTGTAAAAATCCAGCATCATTTATCCAGGCCAATTTCTTAGGTATGGGGGTTCCTCAAGGTTGAGTTGTTGATCTGATACTTTTTCTTATTTATATAAACGATCTGGCTAATGTATTTTATTATTTTAAAACAATAATATTCGCTGAAGACTTCACTTAATACATCACAGGTGAGGATCTTACTGGCATTATTCATAAAGCTAACGATGATCTTAATACCTTCCAAAAATGATGTTTTAGTAACAGATTAATTGTAAATTTAAAATAAAACTTACTAAATTTATACCTCTCTCCTAACTTATCTGAATATAAGAAATTCTTTGACTTCTTAACTTCCACAGTGGAGCACATTCTGACTCTCTTCCCTTTTGCGAAGATCTCCATTCTTGGAGAATTCAATTTTCACTACCAACTTTGGCTTTCCTCTCCCTTCACTGATCATCCTGGTGACCTAGCCTACAACTTTGCTATCCTCCACGACTTAGAGCAATTGGTGCAACAACCTACTCGTATTCCTGATTGTCTTCGGCATACGTCCAACATTTTTTATCTTTTCCTAATCACTAATCCTGCTTATGCTGTCACCCTCTCTTCTCCGTTGGGCTCCTCCGATCAAAATTTCATATCTGTATCTTGTCCTATCGCTCCAATCCCTCCTCAGGATCCCCCTAAGCGAAGGTGCCTCTGGCGTTTTGCCTCTATTAGTTGTGGGGATCTGAGGAGGTGTTTTGCTGATTTTCCTTGGAATGACTACTGCTTCCGTGTCAGAGACGCGTCTCTGTGTGCCGAGCCCTTAATAGAGGTGATAGTGTCTGGCTTGGAGGTGTACATTCCTCACTCTTTTTCTCGACCTAAACCTTCCAAACCTTGATTTAATACAGCCTGTTCTCGTGCTACACATGATGGAGAGATGGTCCACAAAAGGTACTTAAGCCTTCCATCACCAGAATCTCGTGCACTTTATATTTCTGCCCGGAATCATGGCAAGTCTGTTCTCCAACTAGCCAAAAACTCCTTCATTAATAAAAAAATGTTAAAATCTTTCAAGATCTGGCTCCCCTCGTGACTTCTGGTATCTAGCCAAAATATCTCCAGCAACTTTGCTTCTTCTTTCCCTCCTTTATTTCAACTAGATGGCACCACTGCTATCACATTATCTCTAAAGCTGAACTCTTCGCTCAGACATTTGCTAAAAACTCTACCTTGGACGATTCAGGGTTTGGTTCTCCCTCTCCTCCGCCCTCTGACTACTTCTTGCTACCTATTAAAATTCTTCGCAATGATGTTTTACATACCCTCGCTGGCGTTAACCCTCGGAAGGCTTACGGACCTGATGGGGTCCCTCCTATTGTTCTCCGAAACTGTGCTTCCTTGCCTAGTCAAACTTTTCAACTCTGTCTGTCAACATCTATCTTACCTTCTTGCTGGAAGTTTGTCTACATTCAGCCTGTTCCTAAAAAAGGGTGACCATTCTAATCCCTTAGACTACCGTCCTATTGCTTTAATTTCCTGCCTCTCTTAAGTTTTTAATCTCTCCTCAACAGGAAGATTCTTAAACATCTATCACTTCACAACCTTGTCTCTGATCGCCAGTATGGGTTCCGTCAAGGCCGCTCTACTGGTGATCTGGCTTTCTTTACTGAGTTTTGGTCATCCTCTTTTAGAGATTTTGGTGAAACTTTTGCTGTTGTCTTGGACATATCAAAAGCTTTTGATAGAGTCTGGCACAAACCTTTGATTTCCAAACTACCCTCCTATGGCTTATATCCTTCTCTCTGTAACTTTATCTCAAGTTTCCTGTCTGACCGTTCTATTGCTGCTGTGGTAGACGGCCACTGTTCACTGTTCTTCTCCTAAATCTATTAACAGTGGTGTTCCTTAGAGTTCTGTCTTGTCACCTACTCTCTTCTTATTATTCATCAATGACCTATACCAAACTCCTTGTCCTATCCACTCCTACGCTGATATACCACCCTGCCCTTTTCCACGCCTTTTTATAGACGCCCAACACTTCAGGATGTAAACAATTCATGCAGAGAAGCCACACAACGCCTGACTTCTGATCTTTGTAGAATTTCTGACTGGGATCAGAAATTTTAGTTAGTATTATTCAATGCCTCAAAAACTCAATTCCTTCATCTATCAACTCGACACAACCATCCAGACAACTGTTCCCTCTTCTTCAATGACACTCAACTGTCCCCCTCTTCTATACTGAACATCCTCGGTCTGTCCTTTACTTATAATCTAAATTGGAAACTTCACATCTTATCTCTAGCTAAAACAGCATCTATGAAGTTAGGCATTCTGCGACGTTTCCGCCACTTTTTCTCACCCTCTCAGCTGCTAACTCTGTACAAGGGCCTTATCCGTCCATGTATGGAGTATGTTTCACATGTCTCGGGGGATTCCACTCATACTGCTTTTCTTGACAGGGTGGATTCAAAAGCTTTTCGTCTCATCAACTCCTCTCATCTAACTGACAGTCATCAGCCTCTTTCTCATCGCCGCAATGTTGTATCTCTAGCTGTCTACCGGTATTCTTATGCTAATTGGTCTTCTGACCTTGCTAACTGCATGCCTCCCTTCCTCCCGCGGCCTCGTTGCACAAGACTTTCTTCTTTCTCTCACCCCTATTGTGTCCACCTCTCTAATGCATGAGTTAACCACTATTCTCAATCATTCATCCCTATCTCTGCTAAACTCTGGAACTCCTTACTTGCTTCTCTATTTCCACTTCCTATGACTTAAATTCCTTCAAGAGAGAGGTTTCAAGATAATTATCCTTCAGTTTTTTACTACCACTTTGGATCCTTTTGTGGTACTGGTATATCAGTGGGCTTTTTTTTTATTGAATTTTTGTTGCTCTTGGCCGGTGTTCCTCCCACATAAAAAAAAAAATGTCGTTTACTAATAAGACATTAAAAAAAAAAACCACACCACTACTACTTTATCAAAATAACGTTATTGCAAAAACACCTCACCATAATTTACCAGGTGTAACCATTGACCAAGCAATGACATTTAAACAACTCATCAGAATTATTCTTGAAAATATTGATTTTTTTTCCTTTACCAAGTAAAATATCTTATGCCTCAAAATTCTTTATAATGCTGATTTCTTACCCCACTTCAATTACTGTATACCCCTATAGTGTAATACCTATCTGACACATTTAATACCATTATTCAGACATCAGAAAAAAAAAGTTAAGATTTTTACAAAGAGGGACTATTTAGAAGACACAACCTTTTTTTCAAGAAATCCAATACAATAAAACTTTTGATCTTAATAAAATCTTAATAAAATATTACAACCGCTACACAACTGTCCAACAAGCACCCGAGATAATTTAATAGTACCCCAAAATAATACTATTACAAGGGTCTCTATCACATTCAGGCCCCAAAGTATGGAACTCTATACCATGTAACATAAAATCATTAACATCTGAAAACTCCTTTAAAAGACAACTAAAAAATCATATTATGTCTGAATACTAACTACTACATTTATTTACTTCAGTAACTTTGTTACGATTGTTTTATAACTGATGTCTGTTTACTTTATATATTCTAGAAACAAAATCAAATTCTCTCTCTCTCTCTCTCTCTCTCTCTCTCTCTCTCTCTCTCTCTCTCTCTCTCTCTCCAATTATATGTTTTTGCTATTGTGTGTGTGTGTGTGTGTGTGTGTGTGTGTGTGTGTGTGTGTGTGTGTGTATATATATATATATATATATATATATATATATATATATATATATATATATATATATATATATATATATATATATATATATATATATATATATATATATCTGCCCTCTAAAGACAACTCTCTTCCTCCACATAAAACTACAAGCACCTAATAACACACACACCCTTCACTCAAAAATTTCAAAATCATCATGGCGACTCCTACACCAGCCTCGGAGTCCCCATCTGGGGAGGGGACCATAAATGTCCCCAGGTCGGACTGCCTTTCTGTCGACGACCCTAAGTGTCTTGACACCCCCCTCAACTTTTTCTTCATTAACTTCTGCAAGATTCGCGGTCTAAGATCTAATTTTCAATCTGTAGAACACCACCTCTCCTCTTCTAAACCTCATCTTCTTTTCCTCACTGAAACTCAGGTGTCTGAGGCAACTGACAGTAGCCCCTTTTCTGTTCCCTCCTACTTTCTCTATCCTCATTTTCGATCCAAAGCTGGATGCTGCGTTTATGTGCACAATGACTTAACCTGCTCTCGTGCCCACGCTCTTGAATCTTCCGAGTTTTCCACCATCTGGCTACGACTACAGAGTCATTCTCATACTAAATTTATCTGTGCTGTATACCTCTCTCCTAACTCCTCTGACTATAAGAAATTCTTTGACTACTTAACTTCCAAAGTGGAGCACATTCTGACCCTCTTCCCTTTTGCAGAGATCTCCATTCTTGGAGACTTCAATGTTCACCACCAGCTGTGGCTTTCCTCTCCCTTCACTGACCATCCTGGTGAACTAGCCTACAACTTTGCTATCCTCCATGACCTAGAGCAATTGGTGCAACACCCTACTCGTATTCCTGACCGTCTTGGAGATACGCCCAACATTCTTGACCTTTTCCTGACCTCTAATCCTTCTGCTCATGCTGTCATCCTTTCTTCTCCGTTGGGGTCCTCCGATCAAAATCTCATATCTTTATCTTGTCCTATCACTCCAATCCCTCCTCAGGATCCCCCTAAGCGAAGGTGCCTCTGGCGTTTTGCCTCTGCTAGTTGGGGGGACCTGAGGAGGTATTTTGCTGATTTTCCTTGGAATGACTACTGCTTCCGTGTCAGAGACCCGTCTTTGTGTGCTGAGCGCATAACAGAGGTGATAGTGTCTGGCATGGAGGCGTACATTCCTCACTCTTTTCTCGTCCTAAACCTTCTAAACCTTGGTTTAACACAGCTTGTTCTCGTGCTATACATGATAGAGAGGTGGCCCACAAAAGGTACTTAAGCCTTCCATCACCAGAATCTCATGCACTTTATATTTCTGCCCGGAATCATGCCAAGTCTGTTCTCCAACTAGCCAAAAACTCCTTCATTAACAGAAAATGTCAAAACCTTTCAAGATCTAACTCCCCTCGTGATTTCTGGCATCTAGCCAAAAATATGTCCAATAACTTTGCTTCTTCTTCTTTCCCTCCTCTATTTCAACCAGATGGCTCCACTGCTATCACATCTATTTTGCTTTGCTCAAATCTTTGCTCAAACCTTTGCTAAAAACTCTACCTTGGACGATTCCGGGCCTGTTCCTCCCTCTCCTCCACCCTTTGACTACTTCATGCCACCTATTAAAATTCTTCGCAATGATGTTTTTCATGCCCTCGCTGGCCTAAACCCTCGGAAGGCTTATGGACCTGATGGGGTCCCTCCTATTGTTCTCCGAAACTGTGCCTCCGTGCTTGCACCTTGCCTAGTCAAACTCTTTCAGCTCTGTCTGTCAACATCTACCTTTCCTTCTTGCTGGAAGTTTGCCTACATTCAACCTGTTCCTAAAAAGGGTGACCGTTCTAATCCCTCAAACTACTGTCCTATTGCTTTAATTTCCTGCCTATCTAAAGTTTTTGAATCTATCCTCAACAGGAAGATTCTTAAACATTTATCACTTCACAACCTTCTATCTGATCGCCAGTATGGGTTCCGTCAAGGCCGCTCTACTGGTGATCTTCTGGCTTTCCTTACTGAGTCTTGGTCATCCTCTTTTAGAGATTTTGGTGAAACTTTCGCTCTTGCCTTGGACATATCAAAAGCTTTTGATAGAGTCTGGCACAAAGCTTTGATTTCTAAACTACCCTCCTACGGTTTCTATCCTTCTCTCTGTAACTTCATCTCAAGTTTTTTTTTTCTGACCGTTCTATTGCTGCTGTGATAGACGGTCACTGTTCTTCTCCTAAATCTATTAACAGTGGTGTTCCTCAGGGTTCTGTCCTGTCACCCACTCTCATCTTATTATTCATTAATGATCTTCTAAACCAAACTTCTTGTCCTATCCATTACTATGCTGATGATACCACCCTGCACTTTTCCACGTCTTTTCATAGACGTCCAACCCTTCAGGAGGTAAACATATCACGCAGGGAAGCCACAGAACGCCTGACTTCTGATCTTTCTAAAATTTCTGATTGGGGCAGAGCAAACTTGGTATTGTTCAATGCCTCAAAAACTCAATTCCTCCATCTATCAACTCGACACAACCTTCCAGACAACTATCCCCTCTTCTTCAATGACACTCAACTGTCCCCCTCTTCTACACTGAACATCCTCGATCTGTCCTTTACTTATAATCTGAACTGGAAACTTCACATCTCATCTCTAGCTAAAACAGCTTCTATGAAGTTAGGTGTTCTGAGACGTCTCCGCCAGCTTTTCTCACCCCCCCCAGCTGCTAACTCTGTACAAGGGTCTTATCCGTCCATGTATGGAGTATGCTTCACATGTCTGGGGGAGTTCCACTCATACTGCTTTTCTAGACAGGGTGGAATCAAAAGCTTTTCGTCTCATCAACTCCTCTCCTCTAACTGACTGTCTTCAGCCTCTCTTTCACCGCTGCAATGTTGCATATCTAGCTGTCTTCTACCGCTTTTTTCATGCTAACTGCTATTCTGATCTTGCTAACTGCATGCCTCCCCTCCTTCCGCGGTCTCGCTGCACAAGACTTTCTTCTTTCTCTCACCCCTATTCTGTCCACCTCTCTAACGCAAGAGTTAACCAGTATTCTCAATCATTCATCCCTTACTCTGGTAAACTCTGGAACTCCCTGCCTGCTTCTGTATTTCCACCTTCCTACGACTTGAATTCCTTCAAGAGGGAGGTTTCAAGAATATATAATATATATATATATATATATATATATATATATATATATATATATATATATATATATATATATATATATATATATATATATATATATATATATATATATATATTGTATGTGTGTATGTATGCTTGCATGTATGTTTGTATGCGTATACAAGTATGTATGTATATAAATGTGTGTATGTATAAGTATGTATGAATATGTATGTATATGTATATGTGTGTGAGTATGTGTTTATATGTGCATATGCTTTGTATTATAATTATCTTTAGTGGGTACTAAATTATAAGATATAACCACTGCTGGACAAAAAATTAACAATGGGCACTTGTATTAAAAGAAATATAATATTATGTATGTTTTTAGATTCAGCAAGTATAATGAAGTGTTTCAAAAGTGTTTCTCTCTCTCTCTCTCTCTCTCTCTCTCTCTCTCTCTCTCTCTCTCTCTCTCTCTCTCTCTCTCTCTCTCTCTCTCTCTCTCTCTCTCTCTCTTTCCAAACAGTGGCCGCCATACTCAGTATCACTTGGGAATGGTGACGTCGGTGGGGTTATGAAGATCTTTCTCCAAACCCTCACAGCCAACCTTGGGATTTGGTAAGTCAAATGGCGTTTAATTTATTAAATGTATCTTCTTCGTCAGCTTCATTATTATGTCTTTATTTGGGATCGCTGTGTTTGATGACCGCCTCCACCGGTCTCTATCGCCTGCTATGTTGGAATTATTATTTTTTTCCCTCATATCCACTGCTATGCAATCCTTCTATCTTGCCTTAGGTCTTCCCCTCCTTTTTCCCCTCTACTTCCATCTCCAGCGATTTTTTCATTACTTCGTCCATCACTCCACATGACGTGCCCCTACCATCTACGTAATAGGTCTCGCCTCTTGTGTCTTTTTCGACACCTCTGCCACCTTCACTGTTCCTCTGATCCTTGCATTAACGATACTGTCATCCCACACATCCATCTCAACATTCTCATTTCAGATACCTCCATCTTCCCCTCATTTGGTTTCTTAAGTACTGCTTTCATTCATTACGTTGTTGTTGGTCTAACCATAGTTTTGTACACTTTTTTTTTTTCATTTCAGTGGCATTTTTTTTTTTTTCGCACAATACTCATGGTACGTCTCTCCAGCTTCTCCATCCAACTTGGATTCTTCCCATCTCACTACCAAGTATTTAAATGCATCTACCCTTCGTGCCACACTATCTAGTCTACTGCTTTCCCGTTTTTCCTGCTCCTGCTTTGTATATATCATATACTAGTACTCTGTTCTACCTACTTTCATTTCTCTAATATCCAGTCCCGACTTCCACTCACATATATTTTTTTTTCTATTCCTTTAAGCTTTTTCTTAAGCCGGTAATTAAATTGATGATATAGACACATTGTGTTAAAAATCCTTAGTTAAGAAGAACTTAATTAATCTAATTAAATGATTATTTAACAATAAATGTTGTATGTTGCCGCTACCAAACTCAAACTAATAACATAAAGTTTTAGGAATGCACGTGTTAGAATTAAAGAACGTCGGTATGCATGATTATTTTGCAATATTTAAGCATATTTACCACCTTTACTTGTGAAACAAGTAAAATGACAATGAATAGGTAAACCACATCAGAAAATTGAACAGAAAAGTGTAGAGGCAGTCATACCTAACTATGACTTACTAGTATTCGCTGTTGTGTCGAGGTATGGGGAGTTAACCACTCATCTCAAATGTTTTAGACCTGAGCCGGAACAAGGTTGGGTGGAGAGAAGCCTCGGAAGATTCCGGAGCGACTTGAGACCCAATGGGTTCGTTTACGAGCCGACCTTGGGCGACCCTCCCACCTCACCGGCAGGCTCATCCAAGTCCAGATACCCCCACAGCCGGTAATGCGGTAGCGTCCGTAGCCTTCCCCTGGATATTTGTGAGCGCGTCTCTGTGCTTTTCTGGGTTAATTGTTCCGTGTTTTGCTGGTGTAAAGGGACTTCGTGCCCGTGCTTTTAGTCAGTGCAGTGCTATACATAGCGAGTGGAACAGGTTTCTCTTTTCAGGGTTAAGAGGGGATGAGAGGTACGGAAGAGAGGTACAGGTCTTTGTAGAACTTTTCGTCGTATAAAAAAACGTATGACGAAAATTTGTTATTTACAACCTGTTGTCTGTCAGAATTATAACTAATAAATAATTTTGAACGGAATCTTCTAACCCAGTAGTTCAATAACTTATCCGGTAGTATCTCGTGGTACAGTGAATCAAAAGCCTTTAAAAGGCTTTACAGCGCCCTCCTGCCGAATTATACAACTATGGTCGCCACCCTGTTTCAACCACCAACAGGGAAGGGAATGTTACTACTGCCAAGCAACTCTCCACTCGCTGAGAAGGAATCGTGAGCCATGTTCTTGTTCTACTCTATCGGATATTTTATTTTTTTTCTGCTACCGCTTGTTTTGATAGAATACTTGCCCAGTTGATGATGATGCTTGCCACCACTGGATCAGATGAGGAGCTTGGCGTGTTGGTAGCGTGGAGGACCGGTAGTGAGCTTGGTATTGTTGGTAGCGAGGAGGTCGTGGGTAGCAAGTTGATATTGTTGATGTGTGCGAGTAAAAAAAACACGATAATGAGTTCTTCTTGATTTAATAGTAAAGAGAATGTACACACGATACGAGACGAGATTATAACGTGACGATTGATTGTTCTCTCTCTCTCTCTCTCTCTCTCTCTCTCTCTCTCTCTCTCTCTCTCTCTCTCTCTCTCTCTCTCTCTCTCTCTCTCTAAGGTGATAGGAACTTCTGCACGTGATGATGACTGAGCAGCGTCTCTGAAGACTGTAACTGAGCGGAACTGAGCTGGAACTGAGCGGAACTGATACTCTCGTGACTGACACTCGGAGAATCACTAGCTAGCTACCATGAGAGCTAGAGCGCTAGCTACTATGTGGGCTATATTTATCTGAGCTAAGTGTATCACGATTTAGGTTTTGGAGTGAAGAAATGACCAATGAAATGCCAGGAAATGAGGTAAAGGAATCAATAGGAGAGGTCGCTATTTTAGCTAATGATCAGGAAGGAGAGTCAGAAGCGAAGGCAGGTGTTTTCCCTAAGGACTGGAAGTGGGTGTGAAATTCCCTTGAGAAGTAAAGAAGGAGAAAGCTTAAAAATAGACTGGCTGGCCATAGGGACATGTGGGATGAATATATGAACACATCACATGTGGGATATATATATATATATATATATATATATATATATATATATATATATATATATATATATATATATATATATATATATATATATATATATATATATATATATATATATATATATATATATGAAATTGTTCAGACTGATGCATTTGCCTTCCCCCACGAAAAATGCATCCTCGCATTTGAGCATAACAATAAGGAGAGCAATTAGATACGAGCAATTAACAGATAATACATGACATCAGAGAGAGGGTACAGAACGATAACAAATAACAAATAACAAATTTTCGTCATATGTTTTTTTATACAACGAAAAGTTCAACAAAGACCTGTACCTATCTTCCGTACCTCTCTCTCTCTCTCTCTCTCTCTCTCTCTCTCTCTCTCTCTCTCTCTCTCTCTCTCTCTCTCTCTCTCTCTCTCTATATATATATATATATATATATATACACATATACAGACATGACAAGATAACATAAGACATATATAACACATATAAGTAAGAGAAATGTACACATTTATATAGGATATTGAGAGTGGATGATTAAACCTTAGAATGGGAACGAAATTTCAGTCTGTAAGAAAGAGGTGTGTGTGTGGATAAGCTAGAGTCGTTTTTGGGATTTTGTTAAATCAGAACTTAATGATACCTGATGTGCACACTCATCATCAAATCCGCTTCAAATGATCGACATGGAAGATCTGTTCTACTAAGGTTTTGAAATCTAGAATTTTACTTTGTCGCCATGGAGAGATTCGATGACATGCTGTGGCCAAAAGAACAATGGATCTAATTTAGAGTTGCGATCGTTGTTAGTGCTAAGGCATTAGGGAGCTTTTAGAGAAGATTAGATGGGTTTATGGATGTAGATGATAGGTGGAAATAGGTAGATATGTTTCATACATGGTCGCTTCTTGCAGCTTCCCTAATTTCCTATGTTCTTATGTTCTTATGTCCACTTTCCTGGAAAGATAACCGAGATCGTGACAGAAATTGGGGCCAGTCCGGGATTTTGAATATTTTGTGGGGTGAGAAAAATTTACCTGTGTGAAATATTTCTTTAAATTTTGTATGTACATCTTGTGTATTTTATTTTATGGTGCCCGTATTGGTGTGTGAAAGTGTATTTTATTGGGTATTTTAAATAACCAATGCTGTAATATTTAGAGGAATATTTTGTGAAGTGTAGTAATTGTAATCACGGCGGCTAAACGTGTTGAGGTATTCTTTCTGTCAAGGAGTGTCCATGCCTTGTACCCGCTAACCAAGGAGGAACTGTGTTTAATGGCTGAGAAGTTCCAAGTAGAGTTGAACTCCAAGAAAAAGGAGGAAATGCAGGTGGAGTTAAAAAAAAAAAAGAATCTCATGGAGAGGAGCTAGTTTAAAAATGATGGTGATGAAAGTGAGGATGATGATGGAGAGAGCGTTAGAAGGAGGTGCTGAGGTGAGTGAGATAAATCTGGGTGCACTTGGTGGAATTGATGGCCTTCCTAGAAGTGAAATGTTTGAGTTAATGAAACTTTAATTGCAAATGCAGAGGGAGCAGATGCAAACGTAAAAAAAAGTGAAGATGCAGCAATGCAGTTGCAAATGCAGAAAGAAGTGGAAATAGAAAAAAAAATGACAGAAAAAGGCCACGGAGGAAACGGTGCTCAAGGGAACGGGTGTGTAGAAAGAGATGTTATATATGTGCCTAAATTTTTGGAAGGAGAGGAAGAAGATTTCTTCCTTCAGTTTGAAAAAAAGAAAAAAAAAAGCTGCAAAGTTGAGGGGGATGGGATTAAGATGAGTGGGCATTGCTGGTCGAGTCTTAATTTGAAGGAATGGCCAGAGAGGCATATGCGAATTTAAGTGAGGAAGAAGCGAGTGATTTTGAAGTGATAAAAGAAGCGGTGTTGGGATCAACCCATATAAATCCGGTAGTGTACCAGGAAAGGTTTCTCAGGATTAGAAAACGCCCACTTGCCACTTATCTGGAGATGACTCGAGAGTGCTGTCTTAAACCATAACGCGATGGATGAAGGCAGAGGAAGTCACTACGGTTGAGAAAATGAAAGGATTTCTGCTGATGTAACAATTTATGGACCAGTTGCCCCCCAGTTTAAAATACGAGCTCATATTACATAATGTAAAAGATGTGATGGAAGCTGGGCGCAGGGCTAACAATTATTTTGAAGCCCATGGACTGAGCAGAGAAGAATACCAAGGAGGGAGAAAGTCATTCTCCAACAAATGTGATGGTTATCAGAGATACAGGAATGACCACCAGATGAGCTCAAGATTATTTCTTTGGACAAACCAGCCCCGCCCAAACAACTATAATTTTTCCCACCATTACAACATCCCCCCGCCACCCAACCACATCCTGAAGCCTATGCCAAACAGGATTAGGCAGGGAAGCACTATCTACTACAACAAGAGTGGTGGTAATGAAGGTGCAGTTAAGTGCCTTGGATGTTGGGGAAGTGGTCATAGGAAGTATCATTGTCTGATGGGAAGGCCAAAGCCAGTGGGATCAGTGGCCGCCAAAAGGGACCTGGTGAAGTAAGTAGAGAATATGAACTCACAGATACAAGAGGAGTCACAGAAGGATGAGGGCTTTCAACATTTCACCAGTGAAGGCACGGTGAAAATGGAGGGAAGCATGCGTGTGATGGAAAGGTTGTAGGCCGGGTGGAACCCAACCTTGATTTCGAGGTAGAGGAGAGTGAGTTGATAAAAACTCAGGAGAGTGATGAAGGCCTGAAGCCTCTTTGGAATGAGGCTAAAAGGCTGGGTGAGCTTGGTGATGAGTATGTGGGTTACTATGTGGATAACGGTGTATTATTGAGAAGTTGGAGCCCCAACCTCCGATCGCTGGATGGTGAAAAAGCAGATAGTAATACCACAGGTGTATAGGAAGAAAATATTGGAAATGGCATATGAAGGAAATCTGCCGGGACACTTGGGGGTCAGAAAAACCCTAGGAAAAATTCTGTCATTTTTACTGGCCCAAAGTGAGAGGTGATGTGAACGAGTTTGGAAAACTTGTGGCTTATGTCAGAAGGTGGGCAAGCCGAACCAAGTGATTCGCCGTGCCCTTCTTCACCATACACTTGTGGTTGAGTAGCCTTTCAGTAAGGTTGTGATAGCCTGTATATGTCCTTTACCAAGGACCAGGAGGGGAAACCAATATTTGCTGACTGTTATGTGCATGTCATCCAGATTCCTTGAGGCCATTTCCCTCAGGAGTATAAACTTTAAAAATATTGTGAGGGAGTGGGTGAATTTTTTCTCATGGGTGGGAATTCCTAAGATGTTGCAATCAGACCAGGGAAGTAATTTGACTTTTCGCGTGTTAAAGGAAATTCTAAGGGGCCTGAAGATTGAACAGAAGCTATCGAGTGCTTATCATCCCTAGTCCCAGGGTTGTGTAGAAAGATTTCGCCAGACTCTAAAAAATAATCTCAGGATGTATTGTGAGGAGATGAGTATAGAGTGGGATTAGGCGTTGCCGCATGCTTTGTCCGTGTTGAGAGTGTGTGAGTCAACAGGTTTCAGTCCATTTGAGTTAGTGTATGGGCATGAGGTAAATGGTCCTTTGAGGATGGTAAAAGAAAAGTAATTAGGGGCAGAGGAGCCTCCTAATGTGGTGAAGTATGTGTCAGATTTCAAGGACAGATTAATGAGAGCTAGGGAAATTGCGCAAGAAAATGTGAAAGGTAGTCAAAGTGAGATGAAGGCCTGGTATGACAAAAAGGCAAAAAACAGATCCTTCTAGCCTAGGGACAAGGTCTTAGTCCTTTTCCCATTGCAAGGAAGGAAAAGATTAGGGAGATTATTGAAAAATTTAGTTCTTTGTTCCCTGATACAACCAGAAAAACAAATATGGTTGTACATGATGTAGATATTGGGGAGGCTTTGAAGATCAGGTTCAGTGGACCTAGTAATGAGAGAAAATGAGAAAAATGAGAGAAAAATGAGAGAAAAGTGAGTGATGTGAATTATGTTGTAAAAACTCCAGTGAGGAAGAAAAAGAACCAGTTATGTCACAAATATGTTGAAGCCTTTCCATGAACGAAAAGGAGAAAAGGAAAATAAAGTAGAAAAGGAGTAAAAAGTGTGAATGTAACCACAGAGGTGGAAGGGGAGTGGTCTGAAATGAAACTGAGTAGGTGTGAGGGAATGGTGCTGGAGAACTCATTCGTGTTAGAGAATTTGAATAATAAACTGATACACATGGAGTTAGAAAAGAGGGAAAAGATTAGGGAGATTATTGAAAAATTTAGTTCTTTGTTCCCTGATACAACCAGAAAAACAAATATGGTGGTACATGATGTAGATGTTGGGGAGGCTGAACCTATCAAACAACACCCTCACAGAGTTAACCCACGGAAAAAGGAAATCATGAGAAAGGAAGTAGAGTATATGTTGGAGCATGACTTGATTGAGCCCAGTGAAGTCCATGGAGCTCACCATGTGTATTAGTGCCCAAACCTGGTAAAGAGAATTTCCGTTTTTGTATGGATTATAGGAAGGTTAACATGGTGACAGAACCTGATGCTTACTCTATCCCTAGATTTGATGATTGTACAGATCATGTGGGTAATACAAACTTTATAACAAAAAATTTACTTGTTAAAAGGGTAATGACAAGTAGGTCTTACTGAGAGGGCAAAAGCCATATCAGTTTTTGTCATCATGGAAGGATTGTATCAGTACAAAGTTCTTCCGTTTGGGATGAAGAACAGTGGCAGCTCTTTTCAGAGATTGATGAACAGAGTATTGAAAGGATTGAAAGGATGTTCTGTGTATATATATATATATATATATATATATATATATATATATATATATATATATATATATATATATATATATATATATATATATATAGATGACATTCTGTTATACACTGAGAGTTGGGAAGAGCATGTGCAGTTACTGAAGGAAGTATTCAGGAGGCTGGATGATGCCAGTCAGTCTATATATATATATATATATATATATATATATATATATATATATATATATATATATATATATATATATATATATATATATATATATATATATATATATATATACGAGGTGTGTCATACGATATATATATATATATATATATATATATATATATATATATATATATATATATATATATATATATATATATATATATATATATATATATATATATATATATATATATATATATATATATATAGATGACATTCTGTTATACACTGAGAGTTGGGAAGAGCATGTGCAGTTACTGAAGGAAGTATTCAGGAGGCTGGATGATGCCAGTCTCACTGTAAACTTGATGAAAAGTCATTTTGTGCAAACTGATGTGGAATACGTAGGTTTCAAGGTAGGGAAAGGTAAAGTGAGAACTGCTGTTAATGCAGGATCATGAGGGAGTTGAACATCACATAGGCTATTATTCTAAGAAGCTGCTACCATATCAGAGGGCTTACAGCCCTATTGGAAAAGAGGGTTTGGGACTTGTGCTGAGTTTGAGTCATTTTGAAGTCTATGTC
Source organism: Scylla paramamosain (assembly GCF_035594125.1). Lineage (NCBI taxonomy): Eukaryota > Metazoa > Arthropoda > Malacostraca > Decapoda > Portunidae > Scylla > Scylla paramamosain. Next base: position 2,991,655 of record NC_087193.1, on the reverse strand, counting down.
AAAGGGACAGGGCAGTCAGTCTTCACTGACCACAACCCCCTGATTACCCTGCATAAAAAAAAAAAAAAAAGGTTGATGAGGCGGTGCATGGTCTTACAGGATTATGACCTAAAAAATCACCATGTAAAAGGCAGTGAGAATGTAATTGCTGATGCCTTGTCTCGCACCCTATCTAGTCGTGAGGCATCCTAATCAGGTGTCTTACGCCTATTTTGGAAAGGAGATGTCATGTTATTGGCTGAGTTTACCCTGAAAAGGAACACATCTTAGTGTCCCCCACGTTCCGTTTTCCTTCTGAACATACTCGTATCTTTATTCTTAGTTATAAGTTAGTATAGGGCTTAATCATTTTATATCGTGTAGTATTATTCTCTTCATAATTTAAGCTGTTTATATGTATCTATATATAAGGAAAAAGGTGTATTGGAAAAGGAATGTGCGGATGCGAGGGATAATACGTGTCTGGTTTTTGTATCTGAATCGGCAAAATCTTCAGAATGATAGAGGCCTTAAGGGGAGCGGAAGGGTGGCGTTTCTCATGAGATAAATTTGGGTGGTGGTGTGGTGACTGAGTGGGTGTGTGGAGGTATTAGTGATGTGGTGTATAACTCTGATATTCAGGATCAGGTTGGTGAGACTTGTGGTACCAAGAGTTCTTGTCCCCTGAAATTTGATTGGTGAGTTGTGTCGGTGACATAACGCTGAGGGGGAAGCGTGGGAGTGAGCGGCAGCCATTTTGTGGTTGTGGTGGTGTTGTGGCATTATTGGTGTCTTTGGGGATGGTGTTTTGGTGTTATAAGTGAACTATGGTGATGGTGGTGATGTCTTGTGAGGTTTGAGGAGATAAGATACGGGAATTGATATTTAACTGACGCAGGGACGGCGTTCGGGGAAATTCTTGCAACTGGGGAGAATATTTCAGCAGTCTGTCAAGGAGCAAAAGGGTTTTAGTGCTTTGTAAAGTGACGGGAATGTCATATATTGATGTGTATAACCTTTAAGCAAAAAGAGAGGCAAAATAAGAGCTTGAATCTATTGTAATTGAGTGTGGGAGTTATTCCATGTTGGTCTAGGGTAGAAATTTGTTCCCTAATTTCCTTTTAATGTGTACTACCTCAATTTATTTGTAAGCTATCATTATTATTAATATTTTTTGCTATCATATAGAATAATTGTGTTTTCTACCGTAATACTGATCTGATATTGAGGTGATTTCTGGCGTGTTGTGCCAAGGTAAGGCTTTTGTGAGAGGGTTTAATAGCTGGCGATTTCAAATAGGTCGGGTAAGTAGTCGAGGCGTTTAAAAATCCAGACCTTTAAAATTTTCTGTAATGAGTGTACCGTCCACTTTCTTGTAAAGATAACCAGGATCGTGACAATGATTATGCTTGTAACCGCTGGATCAGATGAGGAGTTTCGGGTGTTAGTAGCGTGGAGGACCGGTAGTGAGCTTGGTATTGTTGGTAGCGAGGACGTCGTGGGTAGTAAGTTGATATTGTCGATGTGTGCAAGTAAAAAAAAGCACGATAATGAGAGTTCTTCTTGATTTAATAGTAGAATGTACACACTTGATATGAGGCGAGATTATAACGTGACGATTGATTGCTCTCTCTCTCTCTCTCTCTCTCTCTCTCTCTCTCTCTCTCTCTCTCTCTCTCTCTCTCTCTCTCTCTCTCTCTCTCTCTCTCTCTCTCTCTCTCTCTCTCTAAAGTGATATGAACTTCTGCATGTGATGATGACTGAGCAGCGTCTCTCAAGACTGTGAGCGGAACTGAGGTGGAACTGGGCGAAACTGATACTCTCGTGACTAACTCGGACGGTGACTGAGAGCTAGCTACCAGGCGGGCTATATTTATCTGAGCTAAGTGGATCACAATTTAGGTTTTGGGGTGAAGAAATGACCAATTGAAATGCCAGGAAATGAGGTAAAGGAGCAAATGGGAGAGGTCGCTATTTTAACCAATGAGTAGGAAGAACTGGAAGTGGGTGTGAAATTACTTTGAGAGGTAGAGAAGGAGGGGAAAGGTTAAAAATAGAATAGAATAGCTGGCCATCGGCACACGTGCGATGAATATATGAACACATCGTATGTGGGATGGATATATGAAATAATGGATATACATTTTTTTTTTTACGTGGAGGGTACACTGGCCAAGGGCAACAAAAATCCAATGAAAAAAAAAAACAAAACCTAGTGAGATGCCAGTCCCATTAAAGGGTCCAAAGCAGTTGTCAAAAATTGAAGGATAAGTGTCTTGAAACCTCTCTCTTGAAGGAATTCAAGTCATAGGAAGGTGGAAATACAGAAGCAGGCAGGGAGTTCCAGAGTTTACCAGAGAAAGGGATGAGTGACTGAGAATGCTGGTTAACTCTCGCTTTACAGAGGTGGACATAATATGGGTAAGAGAAAGTCTGTGAAAGTCTGTGTGGGTAAGAGAAAGTCTTGTGCAGCGAGGTCGCGGGAGGAGGGGAGGCATGAAGTTAACAGGATCAGAAGAGCAGTTAGCATGAAAATAGCGGTAGAAGATAGCTAGACATGCAACATGGCGGCGATGAGAGAGACAGTCAGTTAGAGGAGAGGAGTTGATGAGACGAAAAGCTTTTCATTCCACCCTGTCTAGAAAAGCGGTATGAGTGGAACCCAACATACATGTGAAGCATACTCCATACATGAAAGGATAAGGCCCTTGTGCAGAGTTAGCAGCTGTGTGGGTGAGAAAAACTGGCGAAGACGTCTCAGAACACCTAACTTCATAAAAGCTATTTTAGCTAGAGATAAGATGTGAAGTTACCAGTTCAGATTATATGCAAAGGACAGACCGAGGATGTTCAGTGTAGAAGAGGGGGACATTTGAGTGTCACTGAAGAAGAGGGGATAGTTGTCTGGAAGGTTGTGTCGAGTTGATAGTTGGAGGAATTGAGTTTTTGAGGCATTGAACAATACCAAGTTTGTTCTACCCAAATCAAAAATTTTTGAAAGATCATAAGTCAGGCGTTCTGTAACTTCCCTGCGTGAAATGTTTACGTCTATGGACGTCTATGAAAAGACGTGGAAAAGTGCAGGGTGGCATCATTGGAAGTGAATAGGACAAGAAGTTTGGTTTAGGTCATTTTTTAATAATAAGAGAGTGGGGGACAGGACAGAACCCTGACGCACACCACTGTTAAGTGATCTAGAAGAACAGTGAGCGTCTACCATAGCAGCAATACAACAGTCAGAAAGGAAAATTGAGATAAAGTTACAGAGAGAAGGATAGAAACCATAGGAGGGTAGTTTGTGCCGGACTCTATCAAAAGCTTTTGATATATCCAAGGCATCAGCAAAAGTTTCACCAAAATCTCTAAAAGAGGATGACAAAGATTTAGTAAGGAAAGCCAGAAGATTACCAGTAGAGTGGCCTTGATGGAGCCCATACTTTACGATCAGATACAAGGTCGTAAAGTGAAAGATATCCTGTTGAGGAGATTCTGTTGAAAGAGATCCTGTTGAGGATACATTAAAAAAAAAAAAACTTTAGATAGGCAAAAATTAAAGGAATAGGACACTAGTTTGAGGGATTGAAATGATTACCCTTTTAAGGAACAGGCTGAATGTAGGCAAACTTCCAGCAAGAACGAAAGGTAGATGTTGATAGACAGAGTTAAAAGGTTTGACTAGGCAAGGTGCAAGCACGGAGGCACAGTTTCGAAGAACAGTAGGAGGGAGCCCATCAGGTCCATAAGCCTTCCGAGGGTTTAGGCCAGCGAGGGCATGGGAAACACCATTTTGAAGAATTTCATTAGGTAGCATGAAGTAGTCAGAGGGTGGAGGAATCGTCCAAGGTAGAGTTTTTAGCAAAGGTTTGAACGAAGAGATAGATCTGATAGCAGTGGTGCTATCTGGTTGAAATAAAGGAGGAAATAAGAAGAAGCAAAGTTATTGAAGATATTTTTGGCTAGATACAAGAAGTCACGAGGGGAGAAAGATTTTGACACTTTCTGTTAATGTAAGAGCTTTTGGCTATTTGGAGGGCAGACTTGGCAGAAATAGAAAGTGCATGAGATTCTGGTGATGGAAAGGCTTAAATACCTTTTGTGGGCACCTCTGTATCATGTATAGCACGATAACAAAGTGTGTTAAACCAAGGTTTGGAAGGTTTAGGTCGAGAAAAAAAAAGTGAGGAATGTACGCTTCCATGCCAAACACTATTACCTCTGTTATGCACTTGGCACACAAAGACGGGTCTCTGACACGAAAGCAGTAGTCATTCCAAGAAAAATCAGGAAAATACCTCCTCAGGTCCCCCTAACTAGCAGAGGCAAAACGCCAGAGGCACTTCCACTTAGAGGGATCCTGAGGAAGGATTTGAGCGATAGGACTAGGCACAGATATGGGATTGTGATTGGAGAAGCCCAACAGAGAAGAGAGGGTGACGGCATAAGCAGAAGGATTAGAGGTCAGGAAAAGGTCAAGAATATTAGGCATATCTCCAAGACGGTCAGGAATACGAGTAGGGTTTTGCACGAATTGCTCTAGGTCATGGAGGATAGGAAAGTTGAAGGGTAGTTCATAGGATGGTCACTGAAGGGAGAGGAAAGCCAAAGCTGGTGACGAACATTGAAGTCTCCAAAAATCGATATCTCAGCAAAAGGGAAGAGAGTCATAATGTGCTCCACTCTGGAAGTTAAGTAGTCAAAGGATCTCTTAATTAGAGAAGTTAGGTGAGAGGACAGATAAATTTAGTATGAGAGTGACTCTGTAGTCGTAGCCAGATGGAGAAAAACTCGGAAGATTCAAGAGCGTGGGCACGAGAACAGGTAAGTCGCTGCGCACATAAACACAACATCTAGCTTTGGATTGAAAATGTGGATAGATAGAGTAGGAGAGAACAGAAAATAATAATTGTTAAGAATGATACATTCTAAGAAAGAACAATTACGACAAAAGACTTAAGAAGTCGAGGTAAAATACCTCTTTGGATAATTGACCTCCATAACGAACCGCCCAACAAGGTATTTTATCCTCCTGCAGATTAGTTGAGTTTACAACCTCCTGGACGACAGGCTCCTAGCATCCACACAACAGCAGTGCCTGAGGAAGGAATAAACTTCACTGCACGGCAGTTTGTATATAATCTTCTGTCCAACCTGGATGAAAGTAGCATGTAATAAAACAACAAATACACGAACAAGCTGTCCTTAAAAGAAAAGTAGAGTCTACTGACAGCTCACAGACACGCCGAATTCTCCACTGCATGGACGAGGAGTCGTGGTAAACAAGATATTAATTTACGAGGCAGGAAAATCAAAAGTAGTCTTTCGGAGACACTTATTTCTCATCTGTTATCACCAGGAGCTTACTGCTTTAACTAGAAACTAAACGCCTCTAAGCTTATATAACACACAAATTCTTTGAGCCTCGTCCTGCCTCGCAGCACATATTACTCTCTCGCCAAATGGCCCACGACTGAGGACGCCACTCCTAGCCCGCGCTTCTCAAAGCGAGGGAGTCACATGAGAGAGAAGGGGAGAGGTGGATGAGGAACAAGGACGAGACAGGGGAGTAATGTGACATGCGCACTTGCCACACACCAACCCCGAGCGCCGAGGTACAGAGGCTGAAAAAAAAAAAAAAATAATAATAATAATAAAAATAATAAAATAAAATTATATATATATATATATATATATATATATATATATATATATATATATATATATATATATATATATATATATATATATATATATATATATATATATATATATTGTTAAGCAGAGCGTCCTACTCATTAGAAACTAAGAGAACTGAAAACATAGAAATATCGAGAAGAGAGAGAGAGAGAGAGAGAGAGGACAAGTCGTAGACGCGTCGAATCGAGAGGAACCATATTTACAGTTACTTAACTCTCTAAGTTTGAAGTGATTCTTCCCCCACCCAGTCCTTTTTGATAATTTGCAGAGTCATGTAGTAGAAGAATTGCTCTTTCCTGTTGGGTAGTTTGTTTTCACTCAGCCACCCAAATAAAACCCCTAGAATGCTCGAAACTTAAATGCTCAGTCTAAGAGAGAGAGCGAACCCGGGTAGGATGAAAACGAGGCGCGCGGTACAGCCTCTCCCCATCCAATTCTCCACACCGTTCACCCTGCTTTCCCTCCCCCATCACATGTTCTAGACTGTCTGCGTCTCGCTAGCCGCTTGGGACCATCCTTTTGTTCAAACAGTAGCCAGGAGATCAAAAACCGTAGTCGTGGTGCTGAGTGATTCGAGGCGAAGTCATTCAAGGAGGGAAGATTTCTGTATTATATATATATATATATATATATATATATATATATATATATATATATATATATATATATATATATATATATATATATATATATATATATATATATATATTGATTTTTGTTCTTTTTTTTTTCACTTTTCTGCTTTTTACTCTAAATTTTAAAACTAGAATTTTTCTTCAATTTTCTTCAATGATATTTTGTTTTCGCTTTTACATTTTATTTCCATTTTTTCTTTTTATTACTTTTTTTATGTTTTACTTTCTAATTCAAACTACTATCTAGTTTAAACTTATAACTTTTCTTCTTCTTTTATTTTCTCGATATTAATTTTTCTTTTTATATAATTTCTTTTCTTTGCTTTTTACTTTCTAATATAAACTTACAGCTTAACTTTTTCTTTCATATATATATATATATATATATATATATATATATATATATATATATATATATATATATATATATATATATATATATATATATATATATATATATATACAATTTTGTTTTTTATATTTCTTCGGTTTAATTTCTGTTCTACACCTAAAACTAGAACTTTGGATTTTCTTTCATATATATATATATATATATATATATATATATATATATATATATATATATATATATATATATATATATATATATATATATATATATATATATATATATATATATATATATATTTATATATATATATATATATATTTATATATATATATATATATTTATATATATATATATATATATATATATATATATATATATATATATATATATATATATATATATATATATATATATATATATATATATATATATATATATATATATATATATATATATATATATATATATATATATATTGTATTTTTTATTTTATTTTCTATATATTTTTCCTGTTCAATTCCTCCTCTAAACTTAAAACTATATATTTTTTCTGTATTTTCATATTTATATTTTCTCTCTTTTTTTTTATCCTTTATTTTGTGATTTACTCTGTTCTGTAAAGGCCTCATAGACGTTACGACAACAGATCAGCGTCTGTTCTAACTCCTGTCAGCTCCGGGCTCAGCGTTGCCCATAGACGTTCAGTTTTGCATGAGTTTTCCCGAGACGTGACAGAGTGTGGACATGGCCTCTTTACTCAGCGAAGAATTAAGTTTTGTTTCATGTTCAAACTTACATGATGAACTTTTTCGTATTTTCAGTTTTCTTTGTCTTTATTATATATTTCTGTGTTACTTTCTAATACTTTCTAATACTTTCTTATATTTTGAACTTTTGTATTTTTTATTAAACTTTTATATTATATATTTACTTTGTTTTTTAATTTAATCTTACATATATATTTTTTTTCATATCTATTTTTTTTCTTTTTTTCTTTTTTCAATTTTCTATTACTATATTATTTTTATTTCATTAATTTTCTTTTTATATTCTAAACTTATAACTATATTTTATTTTGATTTTCATATCTTAATTTTCATTCATTATTCTTCAGTGTTTATTTTCTTATTTTCTTTACTTCTATTTTAATTATTATTCTATTTACGAGAGATATCGGATGAGAGAGTGTTTGCGACTCATATTGACTCATATTCCGGCTGGTCCTGTGGCGGAGGATGACTCTGTGGAAAGTAATGCATTTTTGTGCCGTTATGCGATGTATTTTGACGGGACTAGGCTCAGTCATCCCCCTCTTTTGGCTAAGTCCAGTGTCTGGTTGTGGCTCTATTGTGTATATTTGTGTGTCGTGTGTTTGTCAAGTGTTACTAATGTCCCGGTTCGCAGTTGTGCTTGTCCGGACATAGAGGATGATACTTTGTTTCTTCTTTTTTCCGCCTTTATTTCAACCAAATCTCTAACACTGAACTCTTCGCTCAAGCCTTTGCTAAAAACTCAACCTTGGACGATTCAGGGCCTTTTCCTTCCTCTTCTCCACCCTCTGATTTTTTCAAGCTACATATTGAAATTCTTCGCAATGTTTTCCATGCCCTTACTGGCCTAAACCCTCGTAAGGCTTATGGACCTAATGGGGTCCCTCCTATTGTTCTTCGAAACTGCGCCTCTGAGCTTCCACCTTGCCTGGTGAAACTCTTCCAACTCTGTCAACATCTACCTTTCCTTCTTGTTGAAAGTTTGCCTGCTCCTGAAAAGGGTGACTGTTCTAATCCCTCAAACTACCGTCCTATTGCTTTAATTTCCAGCCTATCTAAAGTTTTTTAATCTATCCTCAATATGAAGATTTTTAAATATCTATCACTTCACAACCTTTTATCTGATCGCCAATATGGATCGTCAAGGCCGCTTTATTGGTGATCTTCTGGCTTTCCTTACTGAGTCTTGGTGATCCTCTTTTAGAGATTTTGGTGAAACTTTTGCTCTTGCCTTAGACATATCAAAAAACTTCGACAGAGTCTGGCACAAAGCTTTTCAAACTACCCTTCTATGGTTTCTATCATTCTCTCTGTAACTTCATCTCAAGTTTGCTTTCTGACCGTTTCCTTCACGCTGTAGTAGACGGTCATTGTTCTCTTAAATCTGTTAACAGTGGTGTTTCTCAAGGGTCTGTCCTGTCACCTACCCTCTTCCTGTTATTCATCAATAATCTTCTAAACCAAACTTCTTGTCCTATCCTACGCTGATGATACCACCCTTCACTTTTCCACGTCATTTCATATAAGTCCAACCTTTCAGGAAGTAAACAGTTCTCGCAGGAAAGCTACAGAACGCCTGACTTCTGATCTCTCTAAAAATTCTAATTGTGGCAGAGCAAACTTGGTATTGTTCAAAGCCTCAAAAATTCAATTCCTCCATCTATCAACTCGACACAACCTTCAAGACAACTATCCCCTTCTTCAGTGACATTCAACTGTCCCCCTCTTTTACACAAAACATCCTCGGTCTGCCCTTTACTTGTAACTTGAACTGGAAACTTCACATCTCATCTCTAGCTAAAACAGCTTCTATGAAGTTAAGCGTTCTGAGACGTCTCCGCCAGTTTTTCTCATCCTCCCCTCCCTGCTGCTAACTCTGTATAAGGGCCTTATTTGTCCATGCTACACATGTCAGGGGGGTTTCGCTCATACCGCTCTTCTAGACAGGCTTGAATCAAAAGCTTTTCGTCTTATCAGTTCCTCTCCTCTAACTGACTGTCTTCAGCCTCTCTCTTATCGCCGCAATGCTGCATCTCTAGCTGTCTTCTACCGCTATTTTCATGCTAACTGCTCTTCTGATCTTGCTAACTGCATGCCTCCTTTCCTCCCGTGGCCTCGCTGCACAAGACCTTCTTCTTTTTCTCATCCCTATCCTGTCCACCTCTCTAATGCGGGAGTTAAACAGTATTCTCAATCATTCATCCCTTTCTCTGGTAAACTCTGGAACTCCCTGCCTGCTTCTGTATTTCACTTGTCCTTCATTTTTTGACTACCGCTTTGGACCCTTTTGTGGGACTGGCATCTCAGCGTTTTTTTTTTTTTTTTTGTATCGGCTTTTTGTTGCCCTTGGCCAATGTCCCCTCTACCAAAAAAAAAAAAAATCTATATCTATATCTATCTATCTATCTATATAATCTATATATATATATATATATATATATATATATATATATATATATATATATATATATATATATATATATATATATATATATTACGATTCACTTCTTTGTGTTAGCTTCATCCTTGTGGAAGGGGACGGTTCTTGGGGAACGCGACTTCCCAACGGCTCCTGGACTGGAATGGTCGGCATGTGTGAGCGAGGGGTGAGTCTTTGACGTTCAGTTATATACATGCTTAAACACACACACACACACACACACACACACACACACACACACACACACACACACACACACACAGTTAACTTATTGTTTCCAAAGTATTACAAAGTGTGTACATTCCTATAGTAGTTGTAGTAGCGGCAGTAGTAGTTAGTAGTAGTAGGTTATTATATAACAGTTTGCCTAATCGGTTGTTTACTGTATGTGTGTGTGTGTGTGTGTGTGTGAGAGAGAGAGAGAGAGAGAGAGAGAGAGAGAGAGAGAGAGAGAGAGAGAGAGAGAGAGAGAGAGAGAGAGAGAGAGAGAGAGAGAGAGACGGGAAGGAAAGTTGTTTATCTGCTTGTCTATGCCTTCGAGGCACGAGCTGAGGGTCGACGGTGCTGTTTACTTCCGGGCTTGTCGTGAACATACCAAAGGATCGACTATCATCAATGTGGTGATAGTCGATCACTCTTGATAGTGATCACTCGTGATGGTTCAATCACTCTTGAAAAGCGCGGTGTTGAAGGCTTTGGCCACGGTTCACTTATCCCTGTACACAGTGACCAGTGGACACGGATTGTGGAATGTGGTGATGTCACGCCATTCAAATCTTTAAATCAGGATCAGGTAAACTATGGCCTGCAGGCCATATACGGTCTCCAAAGGGCTAGCGCACGGCCCGCCACCCTACTCAGCACTAACATTGCAATCTGGCCGTAAAGCTCCAGGCATAATAAACAAATTCTGCCAAAACATCATTGCCGTCTTCAATCCTGAGTGGAAAGAGAAGTAATACTTCTTCATCGAGCGCTTTTGACAAACCCAGTGCCTCATATGCTTCAAGATTGTGAAAGACAGAACAATGAACATCAAACATTGCGTCGATATCTGTAGCTGAGAGGACTAACACCAGCGCTAGTTTGTCAGGCGACCTGCAGAAAACAACTTCCGTCTTCCGCAAGGTGACTGCTGAGATCAACGAAGTGGCACGTGCCAGTTATGACGGAGACTTGGCGATAATTGTGGAGATGGAAGTCGCTGCTTCACTACTAGTGCGTAACTGTGAGGCCGCCGGACATACACAGCACATCCACAAAGTATACTGCATGATCCACCAAGAGTCTGCCAACCTCGTGGACGTCTTGTCTGTTGTGGTGAAGGTCAAACCTTATCCATCCTCTCTTGCATCATTTTATCTAGCTCTACGAGGTACGCTGGTTGAGTTGTAGAGCAATGCTGTCCCGTGTGTGTAACCTGCAGTAAGAGATTGCCACTTTCCTCTCTCGGAACAGAATTCCCTACGCTGATAACTTCCTCCGACTCAAAATGGTCTGCTTGTCTGGCCTTGCTTACGGACATCACTGCTTACACGAACCACTTTATCGTGAAGCTGCAAGGCAAGGATATTCTCGTGACAGACTTACACTCGACCATCACCATCATCTTTGAGGTTAAGCTGCGGTTGTGGGAGGTTTAGTTGGGTAATGGTCAGTTTGCGGATTTTCTCACTCTGCTACTTGTGTCCCTGATGACGTAGACCTTGGCACTCGTATCCGTGTCGTTTCCTCTATGATGGAGGAATTTGCTTTTCAGTTGTCTTTTTTTTTTTTTCGCGATGTCGCCCCCCTTTTAGCAAGTTCCCAAATTTCTACAGGGAATATTCAAAGCATCGTGCCCATGTTTGGCAGCACCTGGTATTCGTGTGAACTCCTCTTCTCAAAAATTTATTATATTTCGCTACCGCTCTCGGACAGCCACCTCAGTGGCATATTACATCAATTATGGCACGATTTTTTTTTTTCAATAAATTCTTGTACAATGTTAATTTGGGGTTCTTATTTCTCATTCCGGCCTACAGGTTGCTCACGAAAGTCTCATCTCGTCCTTCCCTAGAAAAAGTTGCCGCCTCCGTCATAATCCCGTGCTGTACGGGTATGCCCAGTCATACATTACCGTTAAGCAGGACCACTTTAAATATTTCATATACGTCTTGAATCTGGTCAGATTCCAAATGCAAAGTGCAGTAGTGGTCATCCATAGAGACTTTAATAACATCCACACGACATGCCTACTAGAACACTTACCTGTCACACAGTTCATGTTTTCCCACACTCAATTTGGACCTCTCTCTCTCTCTCTCTCTCTCTCTCTCTCTCTCTCTCTCTCTCTCTGAAAGAAAGCTGCACACACACACACACACACACACACACACACACACACACACACACACACACACACACACACACACACGTAAATGACAATGCAATGGTACAATATAGTCACATACATATTTCACAGGAAGTGGACTTTGCCTTGGGACCAATGGGGATCAGCGAAGACCGGTCAGAAGTCATGGACGTTAGTGTTCCGCTGTTCATGGACCAGCAAACAATAGCTTATAAGCGTCCCGAGCTACAACCCGAGCTTGCAGGGTTTATCAAGCCCTTTACGTCACAGGTGAGCTTTCCTAAGAAGAGAGAGAGAGAGAGAGAGAGAGAGAGAGAGAGAGAGAGAGAGAGAGAGAGAGAGAGAGAGAGAGAATAATGATAATAATAATAATAATAATAATAATAATAATAATAATAATAATAATATTAATGACTGACAACAACAATAATCATACTAATGACTGACAACAACAATAATCATACTACTACTACTACTACAACTAGTACTACTACTACTACTGCTACTACTACTATTACTACTACTACTACTAATAATAATAATAATGATAATAATAATAATGATAATAATAACAGTAACAACAGGAACAACAAGAAAAGTGTATTGTGTCATTAATATGAGGATCCTTTCATACTGTAGTAACAAAGTAATAAAGATATTCAGGTCATAAGAAGTGTGTTTGTATACAGACTGCTATATTAATGATGCGGTGAAATCTTATTATTACTAATTACTAAATTATGTAGAATGTTCTCTTTTATCGAGTATTTGTACTATTCTTGATTGAAACATTGTTATGGTGTGAGCCTCTTTTAGAGAAGAAGGGAGACTGTTCCAAAGTTTAGGTTCCCTGAGTGAGAAGGACTGGATGCCTATATCAGTGTTTGCCTTGAGGACGTGCAGGGTGTTTTGTTGTCGTGTTACTGTTAGTAACCTCATTAAGGGCTGTATTCATAAGGCCCTGTGATTCCCGTACCGATTCAAAATTTTCCTACTGTCGGGTGAACATTGCATGTTTAGTGGTATATAATAAGAGGTCATCCGACCCAACGCTAAGCTCCACCCCTTCGTAGTGGAGTCATAGCTACCAATACACGCGGCGTTTACCAAATAGCTTTGCACATTAAGTCTTGTAAATGGATGTATATCATTTTAAGCTTGAAATTGATATTCTATACATATTACAGCTTGTTTCCGATTTTTTTCTCTTTTTACTTCATACTATAAACTGGATATTCTATAGGATTTCAACATACGTAAGGGTTGCTATTGATGAATTCAGCTGTTGTGGTGCACACGAGACGTAACAGCTCATACTAATCGCTATTTATTTATTTATTCTATTTATGTTTTTTATTCACATATTCACTGTTTGTACTACGCATTTAAATAACATACAGTTCTTGTAAGCTACCATGTAGCCTTACTTTTTCTGTATTTCATACCAAAAAAATAAAAAAATAAGACATGAGAATACTGTCGACATACGTAAGCAAGACGTGCTATCAACCTCTTCACTTCCGTTATATCGTTAGTTAGTTTGTAGGATGTAAAACTTTATGTGGTTTAATAATTAGTTCAAACGGAAAATTGTATATAATAAGGCATGTTTTGATAGGTATCGCAGATCTGTAGGGTGTCCTTTCAGATACATATATTCTGATCACCATAAGGTAACTTCCGCCCCATCAGTAGTCCGCTTTGGTGGGTGTCATGAAACAAAGCGATGCTTTCCACTGTCCTAAAATTAATGTGTAACACTTTTCAGACTTGGAGAACAAAATCAAACCGTATTTATTTATAGATTGGTATCTGAAGATGACTGGCTGTTCAGTGACAAGTGTTCAGTGCCTGGAATTAAAAAGAAGAGGGCAAGTTGGCGTAGGCTGGCTGATGGCCACCATGACAGTTTCCGTTGTATTTACTTTTCTTTTTTTTTTTTATGTAGGAGGCGCACCAGCCAATGGCAAGAAAATCATGAGGGGAAAAAAAAAAAAAAAAGGTCCCACTGAGCTGTCAAGTCCACAAATAAACTCAGTAACGATCGTCAAAAAACTGGAGGGTGTCTTGAAACCTCCCTCTTGAAAGAGATCAATTCATAAGGAGGAAATACAAAATCAGACAGTGAGCTACAGAGTAAAAAAAAAAAGATAAATTAAAAAAAAGGTGCATTACAGATGTGGACAAAATAGTGGTGAGAACACGTAGAAAGAAGGAGAGGCATGCAATTAGCAAGATCAGAACAGCAATTAGCGCGAAAATAGCGATGGAGAGAAGATGATAACACGAAAAGCTTTTGATTTCACTCTGTCTAAAAGAACGGTATGAGTGGAAACTCTACATACATGTGAAGCGTACTCCTTACCCCGTATAGAGTTAGCAGCTGGCGGGAGGAAGTAAAACTGGCGGAGAGGATTCAGGAACCCTAACGCAAAGGTTTTTTTTTTTTAACTAGACATGAACTATTGAGTTTCTAGTTATGATAATGATTAAAGAACAGACCGAAAATGTTCAGTGTAAAAGATGGGGGGAGCTGAACGTCACTGAAGAAGAGGGGGTAGTTATCTGGATGGTTGTGTTGGGTTGACAGACCGGAGAATTGAGTTTTTGATGTATTGCACAATCCTAAGTTTGCTTTGCTCTAATCTAAAATTTCAGAGAGATCAAAAGTTAGGTGTTATGTGGCTTCCATGCGTGAGCTGTTTAATTCCTGAAGGTTGGACATCTATGGAAAAAACGTGGAAAAGTGCAGGTTGGTATCATCAACGTAAGAGTGGATGGGACAAGAAGTTTGGTTTAGAATATTATTGATAAAATTTAGAGAAGGAAGTGGGTGACAGGACAGAATCCAGAGGAACACCACTGTTAATAGTCTAGGCCGCCTTCACACGATTTTTTTTTCTCTCTCTTTCTTTCTCTCTCTCTCTCTCTCCCTCGCGATAGTGTGGACGCGCGGGTGGATGTCTAATAAGGTCGGCTTCAAACAAATGTTTCTTATTTATTTCTTATTTCTTTTTTTTTCGCGCGGCTTTCCCACGCGGTTTAGAAATTAATGAAATCCAATGAGGCCCTTCACACACTGGCCACGCGGATTAATTCCTGCGTGGCAGTGATTTAGGCCCGCTACACACGAGCGGTTTTTTTTTTTTTTTCCCACGCGGTAGTATGACCGCGTGGGTGGTCTTTAATAATAAACATGTCTTCACACGAGAGGTGTTATCCCGCTCAGTTCATGTGCAGCAGTGCACTGAATACTTGTCGGTTTATCGTTGTTTGTTCGAGATTGAGGACGTAAAGAAGAAAGTGATCTCTGTATAGCAGGAGGAGGCAGTAGGCGCCTGCCAAAACGATAATTACTCCCAGTGAGGTCTAAGCACTGGATCACAGGATGCTGCGAACTTTTCATTAAACCCAGCTGTGACCTCACTGAACGTTTCCCTTTGTGTCTCACAACACAAGGGGGCAGTCACAGCCTTCCCTCTAAAGACAACTCTCTTCCTTCACACAAAACTACAAGCACCTGATTACGCACACACCCTTCACTCAAAATTCAAAATTATCATGGCGAATCCTACACCAACCTCGGAGTCCCCCGTGTGGGGAGGGGACCACAAATGTCTCCTGATCGGACTGCTCTTCTGGTAACGACCTTAAGTGTCTTGACACTTATCTCAACTTTTTCGTCCTTAACTTCTGCAACATTCGCGGTCTTAGATCTAATTTTCAAAATTTTCAGTCTGTAGAACACCATCTCTCCTCTATTAAACCTAATCTTTTCTTCACGGAAACTCAGTTGTCTAAGGCAACTGACAGTAGCCCCTTTTCTGTTCCCGCCTACTTTCCTTATCCTCATTTTCAATCTAATCCTAGATGTTGCGTCTATGTGCGCAACGATTTAACCTGCACTTGTGCCCACGCACTTGAATCTTCCGAGTTTTCCACCACCTGGCTACGATTACAGAATCACTCTCAAACTAAATTTATCTGTACTGTCTAACTCTCATCTAACTTCTCTGACTATAAGAAATTCTTTGATTACTTAACTTCTAAAGTGGAGCACATTCTGAATCTCTTCCCTTTTGTGGAGAGGATTCTTGGAGACCATCCTGATCAACTAGCCTTCACCTTTGCTATTCTCCACGACCTAGAGAAATTGGTGCTCATATCTGTATCTTGTCCTATCGCACCAACCTCTCCTCATGATCCACCCTAAGCGGAGGTGCCTCTGGCGTTTTCCCTCTGCTAGTTTGGGGAACCTGAGGAGGTATTTTGCTGATTTTATCTTGGAATGACTACTGGTTCCGTGTCAGAGACCCGTCTCTGTGTGCTGAGCGCATAACAGGGGTGATAGTGTCTGGCATGGGGGTGTACATTCCTCACTCTTTTTCTCGACCTAAACCTTCCAAACCTTGTTTTAACACAGTTTGTTCTCGTGCTATACATGATAGAGAGAGAGAGCCTTCCATCACCAGAATCTCATGCACTTTATATTTCTCCACGGAACCATGACAAGTCTGTTCTCTAACTAGCCAAAAAACTCATTCTTTTATAGACTGTCAAAATCCTTCAAGATCTAACTCCCCTCGTGACATCTGGCATCTAACCAAAAAATATCTCCAATAACTTTGCTTCTTCTTTTTCCCCTCCTTTATTTCAACCAGATGGCACCACTGCTATCACATCTATTTATAAAGCTGAACCCTTCCTTCAAACTTTTGCTAAAAACTCCCCGTGGACGATGTAGGGCTTGCTACTCCCTCTCCTCCACCTCTGACTACTTAATGCTAGCTATTAAAATTCTTTGCAATGATGTTTTTCATGCCCTCGCTTGTCTAAACCCTCGGAAGGCTTATGGACCTGATGGGGTTCCTCCTATTGTTCTCCGTGCTTGCATCTTGTCAAGCCAAAATCTATCAATTCTGTCTGTCAACATCTACCTTTCCTTTTTGCTGGAAGCTTGCCTACATTCAGCCTATTCCTAAAAAGGGTGACCGTTGTAATCCCTCAAACTTCAGTACTATTGTTTTAATTTCCTGTCTATTTTATTTTTTTAGTATATCCTTTTTTTTTTTTTTTTTTAATATATCCTCAACAGGAAGATTCTTAAACATCTATCACTTCACAATCCTCTATCTCATCGCCAGTATGGGTTCCATCAAGGCTGCTCTACTGGTGATATGGCTTTCCTTACTGAATTTAAAGATTTTGGTGAAACTTTTGCTGTAGCCTTAGACATACCAAAAGCTTTTGATAGAGTCTGGCACAAAGCTTTGATTTCCAAACTACCCTCCTATGGATTCTATCCATCTCTTTGTAACTTCAAATTTCGTTTATGTCCGTGCTATTGCTGTTGCAGTAAACGGTCATTGTTCTTTTCCTAAGTCTATTAACAGTGCTGTTCCTCAGGTCCTGTCACCCACTCTCTTCCCATTATTCATCAATGATCTTCTAAACCAAACTTGTTGTCTTATCCACTCCTACGCTGATGATATCACCCTGCACTTTTCCACATCTTTTCATAGACGTCCAACCTTTCAGGAAGTAAACAGTTCACTCAGGGAAGCCACAGAACGCCTGACTTCTAATCTCTGAAATTTCTGATTGGGGCAGAGCAAACGTGGTATTGTTTAATGCCTAAAAAACTCCTCAATTTACTAACTCGACACAACCTTCCAGACAACTATCTCCTCTTCTTCAATGACAATGACAATTCAATGACAATTGTTCTCCTCTTCTACAATGACCATCCTCGGTGTGTGCTTTTCTTATAATCTAAACTGAAAACTTCACATCTTATCTCTAGTTAAAATAACTTGCATGAAGTTAGAACATAAGAACATAAGAAATAAGGGAAGCTGCAAGAAGCGACCAGGCTTACACGTGGCAGTCCCTGTATGAAACACTCCTATCTATTTCCATCTGTTATCCCCATCCATAAACTTGTCTAATCTTCTCTTAAAGCTCTCTAGTGTCCTAGCACTAACTACATGATTACTGAGTCCGTTCCACTCATCTACCACTCTATTTGAGAACCAATTTTTTCCTATCTCCTTCCTAAACCTAAATTTTTCAAGCTTGAACCCGTTATTTCTTGTTCTACCCTGGTTGCTGATCCTAAGAATTTTGCTTACATCTCCCTTGTTATAACCCTTATTCCACTTAAAGACTTCTATCAGGTCCCCTCTTAACCTACGTCTCTCTAGAGAATGTAAATTTAACCGCTTCAACCTCGCTTCGTAAGGAATACTCCTCATCCCCTGTATCCTTTTAGTCATTCTCCTCTGTACTGATTCTAATAGACCTATATCTTTCCTGTAATGTGGGGACCAGAACTGCACAGCGTAGTCTAGATGAGGTCTGACCAGCGCCAAGTATAACTTTAATATTACTTCCGGCCTTCTACTTTTAACACTCCTAAAAATGAATCCTAGTACCCTATTTGCCTTGTTTCTGGCTTCTATGCATTGTTTCCCTAGACGGAGTTCAGAGCTAACTATAACTCCTAAATCTTTCTCGTACCCTGTACTTACCAGAGTTTGGGTGTTTAATGTGTACCTATTGTGTGGGTTTCCTCTACCTACGCTAAGCACTTTGCATTTATTGATATTAAATTGCATTTGCCATCTATCCGTCCATTCATTCATTCTATCTAAGTCTGTCTGCAAGGCGATGGCATCCGCTTCTGACCTAATTAATCTACCTATCTTTGTGTCATCCGCAAATTTACTAACATCGCTACTAATTCCACTATCCAAGTCATTGATATATATTAGAAATAATAATGGCCCTAATACTGATCCCTGTGGCACCCCACTAATGACATGACCCCACTCGGATTTCGAGCCATTTATTAGCACTCTCTGTCGCCTGTTACCAAGCCATGACCCTATCCAACCTAACACCTTCCCATCTATCCCGTGCGCCCTAACCTTTCTCAGGAGCCTTTGATGGGGCACCTTGTCGAATGCTTTACTAAAGTCCAGATATAAGATATCATAACTATCACCATTATCTACTGCCTCGTACACCTTACTGTAAAAACTTAACAAGTTTGTCAGGCAAGACTTCCCCTTCGTGAAGCCATGCTGTGACTGATTTATCAAGTTATGTTTGTCTAAATGTTCCCTAATGTTCCTGGCTATTATTGACTCTAACATTTTACCTACAACTGAAGTTAAGCTGACAGGTCTATAATTAGACGCTAAAGTTTTATCCCCTTTCTTAAAGATGGGTACTACATTAGCCTGCCTCCACATTTCTGGTACCTCACCCGACTCCAGTGATTTCCTAAAGACAGAAACTAACGGCTCACTAATAATCTTTTTACATTCCTTCAGTACTCTGGGATATATTTCATCAGGTCCTGGTGACTTGAACTTTTTTAGCCTATCTATCTCCTGCTCAAAAAAGTTCAAGTTAGGTGTTCAGATACGTCTCCGCCAGTTTTTCTTTCCCACCCCCTCCCAAACTGGTTGCTAACTCTGTAGAAGAGCTTTATCCGTCCATATATGGAGTATGCCTCACATGTCTTGGGGGGTTCCATTCATATCACTATTTTAGACATGATGGAGTCAAAAGCTTTTCCTCTCATCAATTTTTCTCCTCTAACTGACTGTCTTTAGCCTTTCTCATGCCTCCCCTCCTGTGGCCTCGCTGCACAAGACTTTCTTCTTTCTCTCACCCCTACTGTGTCCACTTCTCTAATGCAAGAGTCAACCAGTATTCTCATTCATTCATCCCTTTCTCTGGTAAACTCTGGAACTCCCTCCCTGCCTCCAATGACTTGAATTCCTTCAAGAGGGAGGTTTCAAGATACTTATCCTTCAATTTTTGACTACCGCTTCGGCTCCTGTTCGGGAACAGCCATCTCAGTGGTCTTTTTTTTTTTTTATTGGATTTTGTTGTCCTTGGTTGGTGTCCCTCCTACATAATATATATATATATATATATATATATATATATATATATATATATATATATATATATATATATATATATATATATATATATATATATATAATATACTGTTATATATATATATATATATATATATATATATATATATATATATATATATATATATATATATATATATATATATATATATATATATATATATATATATATATATATATATATATATATATATAATGAACAGTATATTAGAAAGAAGAGAACGCAAATCAAACGCAAAACAAACTGGCCCAAGGAACCATGAGCCTAATATATCATCTACCGAATTAATCATCAGAGCAGCGAGGAGATGCTCACTCCGTGACGGCAATGCGCAAATGAGCCATCGATTAATACGTCTGCTACACGCATGTCCAGACCCTGAGTTCTGGATGGACCTCGAGTGAACCTACACTGGCCATATTGTGAAGGCCTCACTGAACTGATTTCTAAACTGCGCTGGAAAATAGCGCTGGAATAAACCTCTCGCGTGAAGGCGGTCTTAGAACATGTGACCGTCAACCACAGCCTATCCTCTAAAGACAACTCTCTTCCTTCACACAAAACTACATGCACCTAATTGCACACACAACCTTCATTCAGAATTATATATTTCAACATGGTGACTTCTAACCAGCGTGCGAGTCTCTATCTGGGGAGAAGACCACAAATGTTCCCAGGTCGGACTTCTCTTCTGGTATCGACCCTAAGTATTATGACACTCATCCTCATCTTTTTTTCATTAACTTCTCCAAATTCTACCTTTGATCTAATTTTCAATCTGCAGAACACCACCTATTCTCTACTGAACCTCATCTTTTCCTTCCCAAAACACAGGTGTCTGAGGCAACTGACAGTAACATCTCCTCTGTTCCTACCTACTTTCTCTATCTCCATTTTCAATCCAAAGCTGGATGTTGCATCTATGTGGGCAACGACTTAATCTGCTCTCTTGCCCACGCTCTTGAATCTTCCGAATTTTCCACCATCTGGCTACGATTACAGAGTCACTCTCAAACTAAATTTATCTGCGCTCTATACCTCTCACCTAACTCCTCTGACTATAAAAAAAATAAAATCTTTGACTACTTAAACTCCAAAGTAGAACACATCCTGACTCTCTTCCCTTTCGCAGATCTCTATTCTTGGAGGCTTCAATGTTCACTACCAGGTTTGGGTTTCCTCTCCCTTAAAAGACCATCCTGGTAAACTAGCATTTAACTTTGCTATCCTTCATGACCTAGAGCAATTGAAGCGACACCCAATTCGTATTCCGGACCGTCTTGGAAATACGCCCAACATACTTGACCTTTTTCCTTATCTCTAATCCTTTTGCTTATGCTGTCATCCTATCCTCTCCGTTGAACTCCTTTGATCACAACCTCATATTTGTATCTTGTCCTATCGCTCCAATCCCTCTTGAGGATCCCCCAAAGCGGAGGTGTTTTGTGGTGATTTGCTCTTGCTAATTGGTGGGGACCTGAGAAGGTATTACGCTGATTTTCCATGGAATGACTATTGCTTCCGTGTTACAGACCCGTCTCTGCGTGCCGAGCGCATAACTTAGGTAATAGTATCTTTTTCTTTTTGTAGGAAGGACACTGGCCAAGGGCAACAAAAATCCAATAAAAAAAAAATGCCCACTGAAATGCCAGTCCCATAAAAGGGTCAAAGCAGTGGTCAAAAATTGATGAATAAGTGTCTTGAAACCTCCCTCTTGAAGGAATTCAAGTCATAGGAAGGTAGAAATACAGAAGCAGGCAGGGAGTTCCAGAGTTTACCAGAGAAAGGGATGAATGATTGAGAATACTGGTTAACTCTTGCGTTAGAGAGGTGGACAGAATAGGGGTGAGAGAAAGAAGAAAGTCTTGTGCAGCGAGGCCGCGGAAGGAGGGGAGGCATGCAGTTAGCAAGATCAGAAGAGCAGTTAGCATGAAAATAGCGGTAGAAGACAGCTAGATATGCAACATTGCGGCGGTGAGAGAGAGGCTGAAGACAGTCAGTTAGAGGAGAGGAGTTGATGAGACTAAAAGCTTTTGATTCCACCCAGTCTAGAAGAGCAGTATGAGTGGAACCTCCCCAGACATGTGAAGCATACTCCATACATGGACGGATAAGGCCCTTGTATAGAGTTAGCAGCTGGGGGGGTGAGAAAAACTGGCGGAGACGTCTCAGAATACTTAACTTCATAGAAGCTGTTTTAGCTAGAGATGAGATGTGAAATTTCCAGTTCAGATTATAAGTAAAGGACAGACCGAGGATGTTCAGTGTAGAAGAGGGGGACAGTTGAGTGTCATTGAAGAAGAGGGGATAGTTGTCTGGAAGGTTGTGTCGAGTTAATAGATGGAGGAATTGAGTTTTTGAGGCATTGAACAATACCATGTTTGCTGTGCCCCAATCAGAAATTTTAGAAAGATCAGAAGTCAAGCGTTCTGTGGTTTCCCTGCGTGATTTGTTTACCTCCTGAAGGGTTGGACGTCTATGAAAAGACGTGGAAAAGTGCAGGGTGGTATCATCAGCGTAGGAGTGGATAGGACAAGAAGTTTGGTTTAGAAGATTATTAATGAATAATAAGAAGAGAGTGGGTGACAGGACAGAACCCTGAGGAACACCACTGTTAATAGATTTAGGAGAAGAACAGTGACCGTCTACAACAGCAGCAATAGAACGGTCAGAAAGGAAACTTGAGATGAAGTTACAGAGAGAAGGATAGAAACCGTAGGAGGGTAGTTTGGAAATCAAAGCTTTGTGCCAGACTCTATCAAAAGCTTTTGATATGTCCAAGGCAACAGCAAAAGTTTCACGAAAATTTCTAAAAGAGGATGACCAAGACTCAGTAAGGAAAGCCAGAAGATCACCAGTAGAGCGGCCTTGACGGAACCCATACTGGCGATCATATAGAAGGTTGTGAAGTGATAGATGTTTAAGAATCTTCCTGTTGAGGATAGATTCAAGAATTTTAGATATTCAGGAAATTAAAGCAATAAGACGGTAGTTTGAGGGATTACAACGGTCACCCTTTTTAGGAACAGGTTGAATGTAGGCAAACTTCCAGCAAGAAGGAAAGGTAGATGTTGACAGACAGAGCTGAAAGAGTTTGACTAAGCAAGGTGCAAGCACGGAGGCACAGTTTCGGAGAACAATAGGAGGGACCCCATCAGGTCCATAAGCCTTCCGAGGGTTTAGGCCAGTGAGGGCATGGAAAACATCATTGCGAAGAATATTAATACGTGGCATGAAGTAGTCAGAGGGTGGAGGAGAGGGAGGAACAAGCCCAGAATCGTCCAAGGTAGAGTTTTTTGCAAAGGTTTGGGCGAAGAGTTCAGCTTTAGAAACAGATGTGATAGCAGTGGTGCAATCTGGTTGAAATAGAGGAGGGAAAGAAGAAGAAGCAAAGTTATTGGAGATATTTTTGGCTAGATGCCAGAAATCACGAGGGGAGTTAGATCTTGAAAGGTTTTGACATTTTCTGTTAATGAAGGAGTTTTTGGCTAGTTGGAGAACAGACTTGGTATGGTTCCGGGCAGAAATATAAAGTGCATGAGATTCTGGTGATGGAAGGCTTAAGTACCTTTTGTGGGCCACCTCTCTATCATGTATAGCACGAGAACAAGCTGTGTTAAACCAAGGTTTAGAAGGTTTAGGACGAGAAAAAGAGTGAGGAACGCCTCCATGCCAGACACTATCACCTCTGTTATGCGCACAGCACACAAACACGGGTCTCTGACACGGAAGCAGTAGTCATTCCAAGGAAATCTGGTATGAAGGCGTACATTCCTCACTCTTTATGTCGCCCTAAACCTTCCAAACTTTGGTTTAACACAGTCTGTTCTGGCGCTGTACATGATATAAAGGTGGCCCACAAAAGATACTTTAGCCTTACATCACCTGAATCTCAGGCATTGTATATTATATTGCTGCCTCGGAATTATGCCAAGTCGGTTCTCCAACTTGCCAAAAATTCCTTCATAACCCGTACAGTGTTTAATACGTATATATACGTACCCCTTACAGAAGTGTTTAGTATAAATATATATATATATATATATATATATATATATATATATATATATATATATATATATATATATATATATATATATATATATATATATGAAAAGGAAACTCCTTTCCTCTAACTGACTGTCTTCGGCTTCTCTCTCACCGCCGCAATGTTGCATTTCTAGCTGTCTTCTACCGCTATTTTCATGCTAACTGCTCTTCTGATCTTGCTAACTGCATGCTTCCCCTCCTCCCGCGGCCTCGCTGCACAAGACTTTTTTCTTTCTCTCACTCCTATTCTGTCCACCTCTCTAACGCAAGACTTAACCAGTATTCTCAATCATTCATCCCTTTCTCTGGTGAACTCTGGAATTCCCTGCCTGCTTCTGTATTTCCACCTTCCTATGACTTGAATTCTTTTAAGAGGGAGGTTTCAAGACACTTATCCATCAATTTTTGACTACTTCTTTGACCATTTTATGGGATTGGCATTTTAGTGGGCATTTTTTTTACTGGAATTTTATTGCCCTTGGCCAGTGTCCTTCCTACATAAAAAAAAAAAAATGTATATATATATATATATATATATATATATATATATATATATATATATATATATATATATATATATATATATATATATATATATATATATATATATATATATATATATATATATCTTTGTGAAGCCAGGCAGTAAGTTTTCTATGAGGCAGTCGATGTTAAAAGCTATTGCACATTCTCCATTATTAATGTTCTTCTGGGTGTTTTCTATTTTTCGTATAGCCTTCCGGAGGTGTTCAGGAAGTCTGCTGAGTATTTGTCCATATGGCAACGCTTCGGATCTTCCTAGATCCATCTTCAGGATGGGTCTGGTCGGCGTCTGGTTGCTGTTGTTGTTTGAGATGTCACCTCTGCGGGTGACATGGTCCTTTTTTTATCTTGCCCACAGCTATAAGGGGTGGTGGAGTCTGGCTTGCACTCCACTCTAAGGATGCAAGTTGGTGGGCAGGTTTCCGTTAGGATGGACCTGATGGGGTCCCTACTAGTGTTCTGTGAAACTGTGCGTCCGTGGTTGCATCTTGTCTAGTTAAACTCTTCCAACTCTATTTGTCAACATCTACCTTTCCTTCCTGCTTGAAGTTTGGCAACATTCAACCTGTTCCTAAAAATGGTGACCACTCTAAACCGTCAAACTATCGTCCTATTGCTTCAATTTCCTACTTCTTTAAAGATTTTGATTCTTCCCTCAACAGGAAGATTCTTAAATAACCATCACTTCACAAACTTTTATCTGATCGCCAGTATGACTTCCGTCGAGGCCGCTCCACTAGTGATGTTTTGGCTTTTCTTATTGAATTTTGGTCATCCTCTTTTAGGGATTTTGGTGAAACTTTTGCTGTTGCCTTAGACCAGTGTTATTCACTAATTTTTGCAAGACAGCCACTTCGGTTAAACACATTGATTGAGAGAGCTGCAGCTACTGCAAGTTAGCGTAACTCAACTAAATTAAGTAGTACTGAGCTGCTAGTGCAATATAGTAAATGAGAAAAATTAGACATAGTCTAATTAGACATTAGCCTGCAAATCTTGTTATTAATAGCAAAATAAAGACCAAACTTACTTAATGCTGTGATGAGTGGAAGTGTGCTAGCTGCTGCTTAACTCTTGTCATGGAATACTTGTAGTTTGTCACTGCAATCCTTGTAAGACAATCCAGATGTACATTGGTCAGTTTGTTTCTCTGTTTTTTCTTCACAATTTTCATTGTTGATTCAAATGTTGATTCACATGTGTATGTGCTCACAAAAAAGGGCACACACTGCTTCAAAGATGGATAGCCTGTGTCAAGGACCAAGTTCCAGAAGTGGTAGACATCTGCTTTGTGCTTAGCATTCAGGGCTTTAAGGGTGTCATTTGTTTGCAGCTCAACAATCTCACATTCCACTGCAGCACGATCAGGGCAAAGATCTGTGATAACTGAGGTCAGGAATGACACTGGTACATGGAAGGGGTTTTCAATGAAATAAAAAAAAATCCCTGTACTTCATTACATCCTGAAATCTTGATTGAAATTTCCCCCTCAACTCCCTCAGTACTTCCTCAAATGCACCATAGCTGAAACATTGCAAATATTCTGGATCATTTATGGTGGCTGTTCTGAGCTTTGGAAGGTGAACAAATTGTCTGTATGGTATGAATAGTGTTGTAATCTTGTTTTGGAATGCAATGACTACATGCAGCATACTACCTGGATGTTTATTTTGCCCCTGCAACTGTAGAAATCTTGATTGAAATTTCTCCCTCAACTCCCTCAGTACGTCCTCAAATGTATCATAGATGAAACATTGCAAATATTCTGGATCATTTATGGTGGCTGTTCTGAGCTTTGGAAAGTGAACAAATTGTCTGTCTGGTATGAATAGTGTTGTAATCTTGTTTTGGAATGCAATGCCTACACGCAGCATACTACCTGGATGTTTATTTTGCCCCTACAACTGTAGATTCAGTGAATTCAGATGACAGGTGATATCAGTCAAAAGAGCCATCTTCATTATCCATTCAGGATTCTCTAATTCTGGCTGGCTTTTTCCTTTACTTCTAAGGAACTCACAAATTTGAGGGAGGAGACTAAAAAATCGTTCAAGTACTCTGCCACGAGACAACCATCTCACCTCGTTATGCATCACTAAACCACCATATTCTGTTTCATACTCCTCCAACAGTCCGCGAAACTGGCGGTGATTTAGTGCTCGTGAAACAATAAAATTGACCACTTGCACAACCAGCCGCATCACATTTTGTAACTCACAGTTTTTTTAGTTTTGCCACAAGTGCTCCCTTCTCTTTCCCTTTCATGTTATGAGCACCATCAGTGCACACAGATGGTAGATTTGACCAGTTCAGGTTATTCTCATGGAAAAAGAATAGAAGTGCACTTAATATATCCTCTCCTCTCGTTTGGCCTTGCAGTGGTAACAAACACAATAGTTCCTCCCGAAAAGAGTCTTCTTTCGGAAACCTGGCCCATACACACACTTGAGCAACGTCACACACATCTGTGCTTTCATCCAATACAATGCTAAAACATGGTGCAGCTGATAAATCTGCAATCAACTGGCCACGAATGTCTTTACCAAGTTCTTCTACTCTTCTCATTACTGTTGTGTCTGATAGCTGTAGTCCTCTAATTTGCTGTATGATTTCATCTTTGTTATTAAAGTCAGCGTACATTATTTCAGACGAGGCCAAAAAACACTCTTTAATTATCTCTGCGTCTGTAAAGACCCTCTTATGCTTAGCCAAGATCCATGCAGTTTCAAATGACGCGTCTGTCAAATTTTCAGCAGTAGGGGTCGATCAGTTTTTGCTGTCCTACTATCAAGGCAGTAAGTTGCTCAATTTTATTTTTTCTCAGGCTACTCCCAGGCGGGTACATCTTATTGAAGTTTGGATGTGTTGTTTTGAGATGACGTTCTAAATTTCCGCGTTTGAAACCAGAGCACACCTTTTGACAAATTAAACATAATGAATTCGTATCATGAAGCACGAAGGCAAATTCTTCCGTCCATTTTTCTTGAAATTTTCTATGTTCATCTTGTATCGCTCGTACCTTTCTCTTTTTGGTTACCTGTCCCTCACAGTCTCCTTGTTGACCACTCGTTTCCCCTCCATCCTCCTTTTCTACTGGTCGGGTCTGGGATGGCTGTTCATTACTATTGCGTTTTTGTTTGACCACAAATCGATCCATCATAACGGACACTACTTGAATGCACTTTGGTTTCAAGTAAAACTAGCCCATCGCAGCTAGCTTCCACAAGCAGCAACAGTTAAGTCGTTACTTTCATATATGTTGCCGCAGTCTCAAATATCTGTTGCCTATTTTCAAACACAAATTTCCAAGAGTAACGAAATACGTCCTGTCTCCCCCGAAAGCTTGAACTCAACTGATTCAGCGAGACCACCGACGCCTGGAGCTAGATGTGTCCCTGATCAGTTTCCCGTAGTGGACACGTATGATTTCTGTACGACTAGGGTAGGGATGTTAGAATGTTATCTCTTACTGTGACTTCGTCTTCCATCTCATCTCATGAAAATATGTATCTTACTTGAAAAATTATTTTTCTCTCTCTCTCTCTCTCTCTCTCTCTCTCTCTCTCTCTCTCTCTCTCTCTCTCTCTCTCTCTCTCTCTCTCTCTCTCTCTCTATATATATATATATATATATATATATATATATATATGTTTTTTTTATTATTTATTTTATATATTTTTCGAGAGCCGTGAATTGAGTCATCACGAGCCGCTTGCGGCTCGCGATGACTCAATTCACTGCCTTAGACATATCAAAAGCGTTTGATCCTATCCTTCTCTCTGTAACTTCATCTCAAGTTTCGTCTCGGACCGTTTTATTGCTGCTATTGGACACTGTTCTTTTCCTAAGTTTATAAACAGTGGTGTTCCTCAGGGTTCTGTTCTGTCACCCACTCTCTTCCTATTGCTCATCAATGATCTTCTAAATCAAACTTCTTGTAATACCCACTCTTACGTTGATGATACCACCCTGCTCTTTTCAACGTCTTTTTGTAAACGTCCAGCCTTTTAGGAAGTAAAGGGAAGCCAGAGAACGCCTGACTAAAATTTCTGATTGAGGCAGAGCAAATTTAGTATTTTTCAATACGTCAAAAACTTTATATTGTCTATCAACTCGACACAACCTTCCAGATAACTATCCTTTCTTCTTCAATGTCACTCAGCTGGCCTCCTCAACAACACTGAACATCCTTGGTCTCTCCTTTACTTATAATCTTAATTGTAAACTTCACATCCCATCTCTAGCTAAAACAGCTTCTATGAACCTAGGTGTTCTGAGTCATTTCCATCAGTTTTTCTCACTCCCCCTTCTAGGGACGGCTTGCGTGCCCCTATGACTTAGCGAGCGAGGCTAGAGGGTCCTTCGACCCGGGCACCGCCGTATTTAGGGAGAAACGGTTACCCATGCTAGCAAGGTCACCAGTAAGGATCTAAATAAATGGTTCACGGAATTAGGCTGTCAGTACTCGTCAACGGCGCTGCTCGCCAGAGGGGCTATTTTTTGAGGTCGTACATTGTTGGATGGTTGGGTGTCTGGGTTGGGATGCGTTGTGGGGTGAGGTCTGAGCTCTGTCGTGGACAAACTTTCGAATCATGAGGGGCCACTTTTTAAAACGAGTGACCATCATGGGGTCGAGGTATCCCATTCGCGGCGGCCAGCGCTCACCCCCTTCGCAGTCCCGGTAGGCAGTTTCCCTTGGCTCCTGGAGCCATTTTTATTTTTATACTATCCTACAGGTAAATATAAAAATTCCTTTGGTTCTCGAGGAGCAGTCGACCATGCCTTCGAGACATCGCCCTCTAGTCGTAATGGTGATGTGCAGGTAGGAGTTCTTACTCTTCTTGCTGTTGCTTCCCATGATGGAAGACCTCTTGGGCAAGTTGTTGATTTTGTTTTGACACTCTTATGATTATTAATATCTGTGCCTCCATGTCGTACCGTGCTATCCACTCGGTTTACAAGCCAAGCCTTTTAGAACGGTTATCCATATTCGTCTGAAATACGATGGCGATTGTCTCTTTAATTGGTGCATTGTGACATTAAATCTGACGTTGCTAATGCTAAAGCAGCTCTTGAGGCAATAAATTCTCTGCATCTTGAAATCAACAATTTAATCGCAGAGGTCATTCAGCCAAGCAATGTTGTTGACTGCGAGAATGATTATTGTCCTAATGTCTTTGATGATGCTGAGTAACATGCTCCTAAAGCTTGCCACCCTCCTACACCTTACTGGTTTATAGCATATTATAGGGAATGTCAAGGTAACTTTATTCATGCTGCCAAGCATCTAAAAAAGGAAACTGGAGTCCTCCCTACAAGTAATATCATGAAATATGGTAAAGGTGTCTTGATCCAAGCCAAAAAATTAACACAGACGATGATGCTCCTCTTCCTCTATCTGCCTTGCTCTTCCGATGGGATCTTTGAATCCATCTAACAACACTGGACGTTTAATTGCAGCAGACAAGAAATGCAAACAGGACAAAACCTAGAGATCAACGCTCGGATTTCCTACCAGGAGGCATGCAAACAGCGCCAATTCCACGGCAGAATCTTGAATATTACTATTTTGAGGAGGTTTTCTGGGAAGCTCTAGAGAGAAACTTCCCTTTGCCAACCTGACCACCTCACTTTGGCCGGTGAGGCTTATCTGGTCGTACGTTGCTTGTAGGAGCAGAAACCTAAGATTGAGTAACTGGTGGGGGGGATAGCTACCCGCACACGAGTCTCTGAAACTCCCAAAAAGATCAAAGGAGGAGGATTCCTCGACAAAGACGGTATGGTATCGCTCTTGGAGGAGAACCTATTTGGAAGATGGGCAGAGGAATCCCCTACATCCATATCAGAAGTGGATGAATAACTTTGATTAATGACACTTGTGACAGGGACATCAGATGCTTCCAAAGGGATCTTTCTAGAGGGAACGTCCGTTAAGTCTAGTGACCTCAGCAGATCCCCATGAAAGTTTTCTGGGGCAAATGAGGAGGGACCTTGGGAGATTTGTTTGCATATTTCTGCATAGGCTTGAAAACCTTAGGAGGTGTTCATGGTTGGGAATCCATGGGGAGGTGGATTTCTACAGTATGAGCTTTGTACGACGAGTATGTAGCTACAGTACGAGGAGTATGTGACACAAATGAAGATGCAGTAGTTGGCTTTGCTGAAGAGGAGGGCTTGACTGAAGATGAAGAGGAGGATTTATTTTTTATATTATCCAAAAACAGAGAACTTGTTTGAGACTAACTGAAGAGGTGACATTCTCACAAGAATGGAAGAAACAATTGATGGCTGAGAAGATCAGTTAGGTGTTATAACTGCATTTCTTATAGTAGAAGTAGAAGAGCTATAGTGGAGGGAAGAGACATATGTCTTTGCCCCACTGTTATTCTGGCACTAACAAGACTTATGAATTGGGAATTAGCCAGCTGAAGGATGTCCTGCTTAAGACGTACTTCTTGCATTGTCGGGAACGTAGCGGAAGAGCTTCCCTTCAATAGAAGGAGTAAGGTTTCGATTCGCATTCATGAGTAGGATGTGAGTAAAAGTCTTCACTGAGAGCGAAAAAGGATCAATCTTAAAACGCCCAGGGAGAAAAGAATCATAGAAAGTGAGCATTATCTTATTACTACTATTTCGTCTAGTTTTGGCCATTCGGTGAACATTATCGGGATATAACTGAAGGATGTCATCTTCTGATAATTCGTACATGTCCCTTGAGACCTGTCTCTGGCATTCAGCCAGAACCTGTGATGTCCCCGGTACATTGGAGTGCAAGTTTTCTCCTGCAGGGTATCATATCAATATCTCTTTTTCAGCAGCTACGGCTGCTCCAACTTCTAATGCGACTCTTGTCTCTCCGTCTTCGTCGTCCTCTCTGTTCTCCGCCTTCAACGTTTCTCTATCCAGTCCCACCTCCTGCTCTTTCTACTACACATCCTACTTCTTCTGCACTTCCTTCTTCACTCTGTACAAATAAGAGTCACCAAGCAACGGTATCCTACACCCTTGCCACACTCAATGCACCCACTAGGGATCGTAGCCTCTTGGTCCATCATTACAGCACTGCCAGGCAATGTACTTCCCGGCCAAACACAACCCTCTTTCGGGCCTCCAAGCAAGTCTAACTCGCATGGCCCCTTCAAATCTTACCACTGGAGAACCCAATACTCTTTCCTCCGAGCCTTCACTGCCCACAACTTCACTCCCGCTCGGCCACTCCTAGCTCCGTAGAGCCGCCATGCCACACCCATAAAACGAATAAAACAAAAGTGCCACTTCCTCGGCGCCTTCTGGCCGTTCTTAATACTTTGCCGACCACCCGATGACACAAGTATCGCCGAAACGAGCTGACGGCTGTTTCCCTCCATGATGCAACACACCAATTCCCGCACAGGGAGCCAAACTAATTCGCGTGGCCAACACAGCACAAAAAATGCCGGCTCCAACATCAGCCTGGCAAACGCCAGGTGACAACTCTGCCTGAGCATCACCTCCAAGAGGCTCCACAGGGTGAGACAACCCATCAAACAAATGAACCAAACCTGACACTCCAGCCTCACCCTCGGCAACACTCTCATCAAAGTCATGTGCCTCCTGTGTCATGTGAGCTCCTTCAGCTCACGGTAGGAAGCGGCCTGCTCGTTAGCAATCCATTTTTCAAATGTTTCCTCAAGATAACAAGCACTCTCAAGGTGCAAGTGCCCAGGCCTCTTCTTCCTTTCTCAGAACTTTAACTTATACGCCTCCAACCTCAGCTCATAGGCTCTCAGGACGTCAGCCTTAATCTCCTCCAAATCCTCTGCTGACATCCTATCATAAACTTTTAAAGGCCTTGCTTTTCAATATATTAGCCACCAAGCTAACCCACCTCTCATGAGGCCAATCAAATTCGGCCGCCTTCTCAAACCTCTGAAACCATTCTGTCACCTTCTTTTCATCAAACTGAGGAATCAACTTCAAACTTCTCACCATCTGCCTCTCTACTACATCGTCATTCACTGCTTCTCTTCTCAAGCCATGCGGTGAATTAATTTCTAGTCGAGTCTTCTCCAACTCAAATATCCTATTCTGTTCAGCTTCCTCCCTCTTGTACTTTCTCTCCTTCTCCTTCTCAGCCTTAAATAACATTACCTTCTCCTTGGCCTCAGGTAATCTCATTTCTGCTCAAGTAATCATGCAGGATATGCCGAATACTGAACAGATGTTTAAAGCAGATGAGAATGAGAAGCTGACAGATATTACCATAACTAAGGAGATAATGGAACAGGAGATAGATAGGCTGAAAAGTTCAAGAAACCAGGACCAGATGAAATATATTGCAGAGTACTTAATGAATGTAAAGAGGTTATTAGTGTGCCGTTAGTTTCTATCTTTAGGAAATCATTTGAGTCAGGTGAGGTACCTATAATGTGGAGGCGGGCTAATGTAGTACCCATCTTTAAGAAAGGAGATAAAACTTTAACGTCTAATTTTAGACCTGTCAGCTTAACTCCTGTTGTAGGTAAAATAATGTAGTCAATAATAGCAATGAACATTAGAGAGCATTTAGACAAACATAAGTTGATAAATCGGTCAAAGCATGGCTTCACGAAGGGGAATTCTTGTCTGACGAACTTGTTAAGTTTTTACAATAAAGTGTATGAGGCAACAGATAATGGTGATAGATATGACATTTTATATTTGGAAATTAGTAAGGTACCCTATCAGAGGCTCCTGAGAAAGGTTAGGGCACACGGGATAGATGGGAAGGTGTTAGGTTGGATAAGGTCATGACTGACAGGCGACAGAGTTGTAATAAACGGCTCTAATTCCGAATGGGGTGCCACAGTGATCAGTATTATGGTCATTGTTGTTTTTAATATACATCAGTGACTTTCATAGTGGAATTAGTAGTGATGTTAGTAAATTTGCGGATGACACAAAGATTAGATTAATTAGATTAATTAGGTCAGAATTGGATACCATCGCCTTGCAGACAGATTTAGATAGAATGAACGAATGGACGGACAAATGGCAGATGCAGTTTAATATCAACAAATGCAAAGTACTTAGCGTAAGTAGAGGAAAACCCACACAGTAGGTACACGATAAACAACGAAATTCTGTTAGGTACAAGGTACGAAAAAGATTTAGGAGTTACAGTTAGCTCTGAACTCTGTTTAGGAAAGCAATGCATATAGGCCAGAAACAGGGCAAATAAGGTATTAAGATTTATTTTTTGGAGTGTTAAAACTAGAAGGCCCAAAACAATACTATAGTTATACTTGGCGCTGATCAGACCTCATCTAGACTACGCTGTGCAGTTCTGGTCCCCACATTACAGGAAGGATATAGGTCTATTAGAATCAGTACAAAGGAGAATGACTAAAAGGATACAGGAGATGAGAAGCATTCCTTACGAGGTGATATTGAAGCTGTTAAATTTACATTCTTTAGAGAGACGTAGGTTAAGAGGGGATCTGATAGAAGTCTTTAAGTGGTATAAGGGTTATAACAATGGGGATGTAAGTAAAATTCTTAGGATCAGCAACCAGGACAGACCAAGAAATAACGGGTTCAAGCTTGAAAAAAATTAGGTTTAAGAAAGAGATAGGAAGAAATTGGTTCTTAAATTGAGTAGTAGATGAATGGAACGGACTTAGTAATCAAGTTGTTAGTGCTCTAAGACATTAGGGAGCTTTAAGAGAAGATTAGATGGATTCATGGATAGGGATGTTAGGTGGAAATAGGTAGGTATATTTCATACAGGGACTACCACGTGTAAGCCTTATTTCTTATATTCTTATGTTCTTATGTAATCTCGCCTTCTCCTCGGCCTCAAACCTCCTGGCTTCCATCTCAGCCTCTATCAAACATCTCTTGGCTTCCCTCTTGACTTCAAAACTACTGGCTTCCCTAGCCTCAGTCTTCAGTATCCTATCCTCAGCTTCCAGTTCAAATCTTCGTATTATTATTATTATTTCTTTTTTGTATCTGGTAGTTAGAGGAAGATATATTTATAGTTGTATAAAAAAAAATTTTATTGTTTTGGTTTAATATTTGCACAGTGTTTAATTTTAACGGTTTAGTAGAGGGAAACAGACATTTTATTGTATTTTATCTGGACAAATAAATAATTGTATTTTATCTGGACAAATTCTATTGAGAAGTTATTCTTGTACTGTTTTTATTATGTAAATTTTATCATCTTATGTTGTTGAATTTGTCAATAAACTAATAATCTCTCTCTCTCTCTCTCTCTCTCTCTCTCTCTCTCTCTCTCTCTCTCTCTCTCTCAACCTCTAGCTCCATTCTCCTCAGACATGCCTTCTGTCTGAGAAAATCCTCCAATACTATGGGCAGGATTTAAACGTCCGTGGGCACTACTGGTGGGACTATGTGTCCCCATACCGAACTCCATCAAATCTACACTGTCACTTCCGACAAAGGGAAGAGACTCGGGTTGTGAGCCACTCTTACTACCAACCTTTTCCTCCATAGCGTAAGCTGAGTGCGGGCACACAAAGGACAACGAAACGAACGAGCAACTGTCTCCCCAACGTGGCTATGAAGCTTCCAGCGATCCTGGCGAGGTCACCAATTTCTATTACGACCACAAATCCCACCCTTTATTTCGGCGAGCCCCCCTAAGTTACCACCTACATAACTTAGTGCAAGGCTCACTTATGGATCACAAGATCCTTCTGGTCTCTTGCACACTTTAAGCAAGCGGTCATTACACCAGGTTCCGCTTCTCTTCTCGGCTGCCACTACCAGGAGCAGCCTCCCTACACTGCCTTCTACGCAGTGTAGTGCGGAGCTCACATTCACTTCCACAGGGTTCTTCTGGACCCTTGTGGTGAATTACAAAACTTAGGTTGTCAGCCTGCTTCACCTACTGCAAGCAAGGGAACACCAACTCTGCAAAGTCACTCCAACAGGTGGGAAAAACGATAGCCACTTTCTAGGAGGCACAGCTACCACAAGCGACAAACACATATAAGAATTTTAATATTTTATGTACTACCGTCCTCACAAACAACAAGACAAAAGTTCATCTACATCCATTGAATATTATCTCCTTCTGCTGTACAATATTAAATTCAACTTCCCAGAAGACAGGCCTGTCCCCTACGGGAAAGACACGGTCTAGGGAAGTATACTTTACTACTACACAGTAGCGTAACGGTGATCCTCTGGGCCGAGAATCCGTAAAAGAACATGGGCCCAGTAACATTTAACAATACACTGAAATATCACAGACACTGAACAAACAGCCCACAGACAAAAGGAGAAAATCTATTGACCGCTCTGATACGCCAATACTCGAATTACTGTCGAGCAGTCAATGTGGACTTTCTATTTACTTACAAGGCACAGCAACCACAGGCAGGTTTTTTGGAGATACCTATATACCACCTATTATCAGCAGGTGCTTACTGCTTTGACTAGATAAATAATGTCACAAGAAACTAAATGCCCTCTTAAGCTTATGTCCACGTGTATTCTCCAAGCCTTGCATTGCCTCGGGACTCACGTCCAATCCTCTAGCCAACTGGACAACGACATGGGAATGGAGCCTCGGTGTACATCTCAGAGAATGACTGATGCAAATGGGAGAAGAGGGGTAGGAACAGGGATGAAACCCACCCTTGCCCGCTGTCCTCGCCTCGCACTGCCTAGGGCAAAATAAAACGGTTATCTTTTGAAAATGATTGTGATTGAACTATGGGAGCTGGAGGCATTCTGATTATTGTATAAGGAAGGTGGACTCTTCATCTAGATAATGTGTGGGACTCAAAATGAAGGAACAATAGGAAGATAAGGAATTTAAATAAGGAAGAGAAATAATTACGTGCTTGGGGATTCTATAGTAAAACTCAAGGGCGAGTGGCCAAACATTTATCTAGCGTCTCTATCTTCGTTAATATTACGTTGTCAAAGTGTTGAAACAA
The DNA here is from genome assembly GCF_035594125.1 of Scylla paramamosain. Taxonomy (NCBI): domain Eukaryota; kingdom Metazoa; phylum Arthropoda; class Malacostraca; order Decapoda; family Portunidae; genus Scylla; species Scylla paramamosain. The sequence continues at coordinate 2,954,950 of NC_087193.1, read as the reverse complement.
CTCAGGCAAAAAAAAAAATAATAATAATAAATAAATGAATAAAAAATAAATAAATAAATATAAATAAATAAATAAATAAATAAAAAATAAACAGTATTGACTTAAAACCGTATTATTAGATTTTAAAGGATTTTTCAATCAATCAGTTTCTAACCAAATCTAACCTCCCTTTCCTACAGAGTAGGGTGTGTTGCTCTTTGGCACACTGCTGCCTTAATTATTTGGTGACAATGAGGTGTCGATTAGTTGGTAGGCAGGGGCCGAAGAAAGTAGATGTTACTCCAACATTTTTTGTCATCACATAAGTGTCAGTCCACGTAAATTACTTGAAGGGTGATGGTTGTATCTTGGTGGTGGTGGTGATGGTGGTGTGTGTCTGTGCGTGTGTGTGTGTGTGTGTGTGTGTGTGTGTGTGTGTGTGTGTGTGTGTGCTTGAGAAATGAAAAGCTTTGTGGTTCATCAGTTCACTGTGTGCGCCTCACCTCACTTATGTCAGGGTGCCTAAATTAAACAAGTCTGCACACCATACGAGAGTTATGTTCTACAGCCTTGCTGCGGCATTATTTTAATTTGGATTATGTGGGCGATATATGTCCTGGTGAATTACTGATGATATATTTTTTTTAAATCCTTCATAAATATCATTACACAAAGGAACAGGAAAAAAAATGTCCTCACTCTAATATTTAATCCACTATTAATTTTCATTAAATAGAAAATGATAAGTTGCCTGCATCTCTCCCATAACAGATGTGGGTCATGATAGCCGTTGCAGTTACAGTGGTCTTGGTAGCAACCAGTATTCTCCTGTCTCTTTTAGGAAACCTGTTGCAAAGCAATGATATAGGTCAACAGAAAAATGAAAAATCACCAACCATACCTCAACGAATTTACTACATTGGACTATGGGCTTATGGACTGATGCTAACGCAACGTAAGTATATATTGTTACGACCAGATCCAGTCCCTCTTACAACTGCCACTAATTCGGATCAGGTATTTCTAGGCTACCATCCTTGCATCTCAGTATGGAGCAAATTACTACAAGAATACAGGCACTTCACCTGTCGCAAACAGCTATAGCGTTGTCCAAGGCCTCACTATAATCCTGAATGACGCTGCCAAAACTGCTAAATCCACAAACCTAGTCCTTCTTTCAGCTGCCATTTCCTTGAGTCATCTTCCCTAGACTACTTTTTTTTTTTTTTAATCTAGTGCAGGACCTCCTATAACAAAAAACACGAGTCTCGGTAATTCGTCGTAGTGGCACACAGCAAATGTGTCTAGGTCACCACCGTGTCTAAACCCACAGGGAAAATACAACGTAGAATTTCTCGCACTTGCTGAGAAAGGACTTGCAAGTACACGTTCACAGGAAAGACACGAGCACGACGCGTCTGGGTGGACGCGTCGTGCTTGTGTCTTTCCTGTGAACGTGTATTTTATGAGGACTCCGCCCACAGCCTTGTCCATTCACTGCTCAAAACGATATTAGGACACCTTATTTCGAGTGTAATCAATCTTCATTTTCTCAGCAGACTCTGCCCCCTAACAGTGATGTGTCTGGAAAAATAGAAGAAAGACAAAAATGAACCGCGTACGAAAAGTACCATCTGGCCGCAGAGACAAACAATAACACACAATAATGGGCATTCACATTTAAACAATGAAAACACACAGAAGCTCCACAAGGCACTAGACTTCGACCAAAGGAAGGACGGTGTCCACTCCCAAGGTGAATATCAGCACAAGCACGCTCAACGAATGGGGTCCCAAAAGGCCATTGAAAAGGCCTTGAAACATTAAAAGAGTAGTAGAAACGATGGCACCCGCGAGTTTTATAGAAATTATACGTGGAGTGGACATGAATTGTCGCGCATCTCTCTCTCTCTCTCTCTCTCTCTCTCTCTCTCTCTCTCTCTCTCTCTCTCTCTCTCTCTCTCTCTCTCTCTCTCTCTCTCTCTCTATATATATATATATATATATATATATATATATATATATCTTACGATCGTACGATCGTAAGTAAGCGATCATGATGATATATATATATATATATATATATATATATATATATATATATATATATATATATATATATATATATATATATATATATATATATATATATATATATATATATATATCGTCACGATCGCTTACTTACGATCGTACGATCCCAATTATCTTTCCAAGTAAGTGGACGTTGCACTGATCCCTGAAAGTTTTAAAGGTCTTTTTAAAGGCTTCGAGTACCCACCCGACCTATCCGAAATCCAGAATTACACCCTCTCACTCTACCATTGTAACGCCACCCCCCCCTCCTCCGGTTCCCCCCTCCTCCCTCCTCCTCACCGGTCCGATCAGAGCTCTAATGAGACGAGGCAAAGATCTTCACGGTGAAGAAGAAAAAAAAAGAAGAGGAAGAGAGAAGAGGTGAAGCACGCACACACAATAGAAAAAAAGAAAACATTTTTGATTGGTAATGGTTCTCGCCTTCATCGTCATGGCCAGAGGGTAGGGAGAGGTTAATTATCACACAGTACCTACAGTGTGGCTTTATTAGGAGGAACGAAAAATATAAAAATAGCAAAAATAATTAAATGAATAATACTGATGGGATTCTTTGGGTTGACTGACCCACTATGACACTTTATCGAGTAGTTAATCTAGAAAAAAAAAGAAAAGGCACTTGAAATTCTGGTATGGCATATACACTTATACTCCGTTACTTAACACTACGAATACACAAGAAAATAATTACTTTTATAACTCCTCAAGAGTACCATTGATTCTGGGCACCGTTATATCCCTAAATAGCGTCACAGCCTTCATCCATCACTTCTCTACGGCAATAATATTGCTCACAACACATTCACAGTAGACTATATTTGACTAAAGAAACATTACATGGCTAACACTTTCCCAAGACTCTGTGGCCTGTCTCCACGTGGGACCAACACCGGCTATTTTATCTGTTGCCAGAGGGAAGGGAGACGCCATTCTCACAACACGTACTGTTACTATATCTTCACTAGAGACATGAATAATAAACATGAACACAGTAATATTCACTTCTAAATAAACGAAAAATCAAATATTTCAGAGCTACGAGACCCACCTGTTGCCAGAGGGAAGGGAGACGCCATTCTGTGCTCTCTCCCTCAACACCCACAGGAACATATAGGCTGGACATTAGTTGAAGTTAATAATTGAATTCTAAATTACTAACATATTTTATAAGCTAGGGAATGACACCTTATGAGTTACTGGTAGGTTGACGCAACATGATGTAATCCTATTATTCGTATTACCACTGATTAGAGAAAACCACAGTTGAAATAAGTAAAGACTATAACAAATGTTTCAAGACTTCTAAATCACTTCCACGAATACACGCCTTATAAATATACTTTTTCATATAATCACTAAACCTTTAATTACCGCTATTATCCTCCTCTTCACCGCAAGCTACAAAAGAAAGCAATTATTGGGGAGACTCAAAGAAACACAGAAATAATAAAAAGGAGCGTTACACACGCCCATTCTCCCAGAGTTAAACTCACGGTGAAGAATACATGCAAAATCCTACCTATACACTTTCCCTATCCCATCCATACATAAGGTCTACTAAACAGCTGACAATGACTCAACCACTTACCCTTGAGTCACCTGACTCGTACATTTCTTCCCGTAGGAAATTGTACCAACACCTTTCACATACAGAATACTTACAGGAAAAGAGAACTTGGACCCCAGTCACCCTCTGCTCTACGGGTAATCTATGGAGAAGTCACCTGACTAACTCCGTCACTCTCTTTATTCCCCGTCTCATAGAAAAGGAATAATCTATTACATTCGCAGCATTCGACACATCCGCCAACATTCACACAAATCATTCCTCTTACTACAACGAAGCCTGGGGTAATACGTCCTCAAGGGAAACTTAGGACCCGTTAGAGGTGATGACTGTAACTTGAGGAGGAAGTAACCAAGTACGACGTTCCCTGGAAACCTCACTTCTCGAACTAAAGCCCACAAGAATGGGGTACACTTCCCCGAACTGAAACACATAAGCTACCATCTGGTATGAACTGTTTTGACACGACGAGAATTTGGGGACGACTTTCCCGAAATGCCCCACTCTATTTGTGGCTGAGACAGTGTCACTGACCTTCGAACACTTGTGACGGATGAGGATTTCCTGCTCTTAACTCACTTCATTCCTAACCCTCACATCCTATACATTATAACACTGTTCACTTCTCCTCACTCCTGAGTTCGTGCATCACATTAGCACTCCTCAATAAGACGTCTGGGAGGTCGACGGCGGCGGGGAGGGAGGTCTTGATCCTCCTCCTCCTCCTCCTCAACACATCCGTCTGAATAGTTCTCCTCCAACTCCGGAATAATTTCACTCCGGCTCACATACGGTTTCACCTTTTCTACTGCTCTTTGTACTAACTTCCCAGAATAGGGGTCCTCCACTACATACAGTTAACCGTCCCTGATTACCTCACTCACTCGATATGGTCTTTTCCACTTAGCATTCAATTTGGTAGAGGTACCAGGCAACGGAGTTTCTGATTTCACCCACACCAAGGACCCAACTGAGACCTTTTCATCACGTCGTTTTCTGTTCGCCACTGCACGGTACCTCCTCTGTGACGTCACACTAGCGTCTTTAATCATGCGCTTAAGTTGCTGAACGTCACTATCTTCAGACTGCACCGTCAGGAGAGGCGCCGTGACGAAACGAGGTGGCTGTCTTGCGAAGAATGCTACATATGGAGAGACCCCCGTGCTGCTATGTACTGCCAGATTCATGTGTGACTGACATTCACTGAGAAGGGCAGGCCACCTTAAAGGGTAACCCTTGCACATTTGGGACAGCACGGTCTTCAGGGTCCGGTGCATTCTCTCGATGAGTCCGTTTGACTGGGGGTGATAGGGAGTGGTGTAGAGCAGTTCTATCCCATGAAGACCAGCCCAGGTTCTTAGTTCTCGTCCTGTGAACTCCAAGGCATTGTCACACAGGATGGAGAGTGGCCGGCCAAAGTCAGAGATGTATTGGGAAAGCTTAGCTACTATACCCTGAGCATGTTTTGTTTTTAGAGGATAAAATTTTACATACCTAGAGAAGTGATCTATGATGGTGAGGATATACCTTTGACCTTCCTGTCCATTGGTCATGTCAGTGAGATCAATGGCAATCCTCTCCAATGGCTGCGACACTATAGGTAACTCTCGGTATGGCTGTGACATTCCTCGGTTGTGTTTGAATTTTTGGCAGTTTAGACACTCTTTAAGATACTGTATTACATCCGACTTAATAGTAGGCCAATAAAACAACCCTTCTGCCTGCTTGATGGATTTGAACTGCCCAAAATGTCCTGATTGATCATGAGCAACTTCTAGTGCCTTTCTGACTAGGTGTCGGGGTACTACTACAGTGTAATTTAGACTGCCGTCTTTGGTCTCTCTAACATAGTGCAACACACCATCCAGAATTTCAAACTGATCAAGGGTTGCCTTAGCAATCTTTCGCCCTGGCAACACCCCACCCTTCAAGTAGTCTAAGAGTTCATTCCAAGTTGGATCTTCGCGCTGTCCTTTAATGAATTCCTCTCGGGTTAGGCCTAACCAGGTAACGTTGGGTTGATGTGTGATAAGCCTAACAGGACGCGACAACTGATCAGCCACTACATTATCTTTTCCCTTTACATATTTTACGCGAAAGTGATACTCGCGCATTTCCAGCATCCACCTAGTTACTCTGGGCGACTTAGTCCGCCTACGGAAGATAGTAGTGAGCGGTTGGTGGTCGGTTTGAATCTCAAAGTTGGTTCCCCAAAGGTAATGGTGGAAATGACGGCAAGCTAACACGACAGCTAACGCTTCTTTGTCGGTGACTGAATACTTCTGCTCGCACTTACTGATCTTCTTAGAATAGTAACCTAGAGGTCGGACACTTTTATCAGGTTGTACTTGGTGCAGTACCGCTCCTACGCACTCATCGCTAGCATCTGTGACTAAGACCAGAGGAAGTTCAGGTTGATAACTAGCCAAAATGGGCGTTGACATAAGTTTTGTTTTGAGAGCCTCGAATGCAACCTGACATTCATCCGTCCAACTGAACTTTACATCCCCTTTCATGAGATTTGTGAGAGGCATGGCTATCTTTGAAAAATTGGGTACAGATTTCCGATAAAACCCACACATGCCAATAAATCTCCTAACTTGCTTGACATTTTTAGGTGGAGCTTGTTCTGTTCTCTAATTGCTTCTAGATTTTTCTGATCAGGAGTACTTCCATCCTTAGAAACTCGGTGACCTAGAAATTTCACCTCCTGCTTCACCAAGTCGCACTTAGTCAGATTCAGCTTGATACCTTTCTCCTCTAACAAGGCGAACAGTCTACCCAATCTTTCCATTAGCTGGTCGAAGTTCTCGGCCCATAGAATGATATCGTCTAGATAGTTTTTGACCCATCCCTCACGCAACAAAGGCGTCAAGATTTCGGCCATCTTGCGAGAAAAGATTGCGGGTGCGCAACTCAGTCCGAACGGTAACCGACGGAAACGATACAGTGATATTCCATCAGAGAAAGTTGTTAGATCTCGGCTTTCCTCATCCAAGACTATCTGGAAGTATGCATCCTTTAAATCTAGTGTGGCATAGTACTGGTGACCTGCCGCGACATTGACCAAATCCTCAAGCCGAGGTAATGGGTAAAGATCCGCAGCTAGCCGTTCGTTCACCTGTCTAAAATCCAAACACATTCTCTTACTCCCATCAGGTTTGTTCACGAGGACAATTGGAGACAGCCATGCTGCACTCGAAGGTTCAATCACACCTCTCTCCTCCATCTCCACTAGCATTTGAGATACTAACATCTTAGCATGTTCAGGATAACGGTACATAGGAGATTGGCAAGGGTTTGGGTCGGACACGGCAATGTGGGCAGGTTCACCTGAGATGGTGCCTATGTCCTTCTTTTCTAACATGAACAGCTTCTCATGTGATAACACTACATTGGACAATTGTTTTTGTTGATCATTCGCGAGGTGAGCCCAATTCTGTTGATTAATGAGTCTCTGCAAACGTTCTGCTCGGGTACCATTTTCTTCTACCACATCATTCTGAGGTTCCAACTCATTCTCAATACGGGTGCGGCACACTTGTGAGGATGTATCCTCGACTGGACCAGAATATTTCTCATAATAGGCCAATACTGTACCTGTCTTTAGGAACTTATGTACCTTGGACAAATTGTCTACAAGTACGGGAATGGTTTGGGTTTCACTGACTTCTACTAACAACGGGCAGGTTTGAGAAGAATGTCGAGATTGAGGATATACCAACAGACTCGATCCCGAGTGTTCATCAACCTCAACTTGAATTACTTTACCCTGGTGGGGCTTCAGATGAACCATATCTTTGAGCTGAACTCGGCTCTTCTCTTCACATTGAACGCTCATGGGAAGAGATTGGCAAACCCTTCCTACACAAACTCGAGTCTTACGGACATGAAAAACAGAATATGAGGTTCCTCCCCAAAGCATCATCTTCTCCCGCGGATTCCAAGTTAAGCTTGACCGCTGGATAACATCACAACCTAGCAACAAATCTCTTTGGAGGTATGAATCTGGCACTACTGAAATCCACTGTTTGCACACTTCTTGATCTCCCACATGAATTTCAACTTTTACCATCCCAAGAACTTTTAACGGATCTCCATTTACCGCTGTTAATGATGGCAAACACCTGGATTTATCTACTTCAAGACTCAGCCTACCTACCGTACTTCGCCGGATTAGGGTTACACAACTACCTGTGTCGAGTAACGCAGAACAGAGTTTACCACTAACTATGAGGTTGACTACAGGTGATAGATCTTCTCGGCCTAGTCACTGAGTAGAATCACCAACTGATACATTGGGTGTTCCTTCTGTCAATTGTGTGTTACGGACTGACTGGGATTTCTTGGGAAAGGCACTTGTTCTCCCATCATTTTTCTGGGGAACTGAAGGTGTCCGTGGGGTTTTTCCCGGGCATGTGGGATTACCCCGACGGCAGCCGTACCTCCTACAATCGAAACAGTGTCCCCTTTCTGGTTTCCTCCAACAATCTCTCAGGGAATGAGTTTCAGTTTGGCAAAATGCACAGAATTTGCGAGGTGACGAAGGTGCTTTGGAGACACATGACCTACTTATTTGTTGTTGCAACTGATCTAGTTTAGCAGCAATTTTTGACAAATTATTTTCAGACTGGGGAGAGGAAATATCTGATTGGATGCTGGCTAAACTCTGCGAGTTACTGCGAGAGCAAGAACGAGAGGTATCCTCCCCAGGATGATTAGGAACTGAATTGACTGACGCATGTTTTTGCATTAGCAAGATCCGTTCATTTTCTACATGTCCAAGGAATTTGTTCAAGGGAATATTGTCATCCATGAACGTCTCAAGAAGATCTTTACTGCTCTTGGGGAATCCCTGCAATAACTTACGTTTGAGAAGCTTGTCTCGATCAGGTAGAATTTCACCATGAAATGTCCCTCGGATAGCTGCATAGTGACATTTGAACTTGTGAACGAAGGATTGAGGGTTTTCTAGCCAATCATAGTGAAAAGAGTCACTCTGTCTCCAAGCTTGATCAAAATTCAGGTCCACGCCAAACTCTTTGGCTAGGTATGTATTACAGTCCTCCCATACCTTTACTTCTCCTTGTCTTTGCGCTGTGTGAATCATAACCGCTAAGTCCCCATCAACTCGCGACTTAGCCACTTCCAGTCTAGCGTCTGAATTACTTGCGCACCGCTCAACCGACTCGAAAAACATTTGTAACCGTGCCGCTGAGTTTAAACGTTGCAATTCGTCCAACTCTAAGATCTTAATGTCACTCGGCTTGACTCTAACCTCTGAGGTTGACTTCGCAGGGGTACTTGTCATGACTGGGGCTAATGGCATGAAATGACTAGGGAGTGAGGTTTGAACTTGCAACTGACTGTTTGAAAGAACGGCTGGAGTACCTCCTCCCTCTGGGGGAACTGCCCTACTCAGCGAGTCCTCCAATCCATCAATTCTCATTGACATATTTTCAAGTTTAGCCACCATAAACTTCATTGTATCTATCATTACCTGATTGGCATTGACCTCAGATTCTCCCTGCTCTGGATTTTCCCATCTAACTCCACCGTATTCTTCATTCTCCTCCATATCTATTAGTGACTCTATGCGATCCATGTTGAACTTTAGTGTACAGGGCCAAATAGACGAGCTTTGGCTTTGCTAATATTCATAGCCAACTTTTGTTGAATTTGAGCCTTGGCACTGGTTTCGAAATGTACTCCATCTCTTCCAAGGGTAAACACAAAACTGTTAAAATTGATACACAAGAACTGTTTACTTTTAAGCAAAGCGGCATTCACTGCACGTTTTATCTTTTTATAGCGTTCATTCGGAATTACTGGTCTGCTAGATGGATACTGTCTATTTTCTATTTCTACCAAAATAACCTTCGAACCGCAATTTCGTTCAATTTCTTTGCCAATGTTCAGAATTGTATCTGTTAATTCACGAGGCTGTGTATTAGGATTGATGTCGTTGCTTCCTAACCAGAGGAAAGTGAGGTCATGTCTCCGTGAGGTCATGTCTCCATGCCAAGACGTGATTCAATCTCTCATTAAAGAAATTCCTAGCTCTTGCTCCTCCTGCACGATATATCCTTACTTCTGAATTCTCCACTTCCACATCAAACCTACGTGGTACCTGGCTATGACCTACAACAGCCACTTTGAACATTACTTGACCCAATATTACCCAACTGCCAGTACTCTGTCTCTCCCAATACGACTGGCCAAGACTACAGCGAATCCCACCGCTATGCCACCAGTGTAACGCCACCCCCCCCTCCTCCGGTTCCCCCCTCCTCCCTCCTCCTCACCGGTCCGATCAGAGCTCTAATGAGACGAGGCAAAGATCTTCACGGTGAAGAAGAAAAAAAAAAGAAGAGGAAGAGAGAAGAGGTGAAGCACGCACACACAATAGAAGAAAAGAAAACATTTTTGATTGGTAATGGTTCTCGCCTTCATCGTCATGGCCAGAGGGTAGGGAGAGGTTAATTATCACACAGTACCTACAGTGTGGCTTTATTAGGAGGAACGAAAAATATAAAAATAGCAAAAATAATTAAATGAATAATACTGATGGGATTCTTTGGGTTGACTGACCCACTATGACACTTTATCGAGTAGTTAATCTAGAAAAAAAAAAGAAAAGGCACTTGAAATTCTGGTATGGCATACGAGTATACACTTATACTCCGTTACTTAACACTACGAATACACAAGAAAATAATTACTTTTATAACTCCTCAAGAGTACCATTGATTCTGGGCACCGTTATATCCCTAAATAGCGTCACAGCCTTCATCCATCACTTCTCTACGGCAATAATATTGCTCACAACACATTCACAGTAGACTATATTTGACTAAAGAAACATTACATGGCTAACACTTTCCCAAGACTCTGTGGCCTGTCTCCACGTGGGACCAACACCGGCTATTTTATCTGTTGCCAGAGGGAAGGGAGACGCCATTCTCACAACACGTACTGTTACTATATCTTCACTAGAGACATGAATAATAAACATGAACACAGTAATATTCACTTCTAAATAAAAGAAAAATCAAATATTTCAGAGCTACGAGACCCACCTGTTGCCAGAGGGAAGGGAGACGCCATTCTGTGCTCTCTCCCTCAACACCCACAGGCCTCTGAAGTTATTGGAACCTTAGCTAGTTCTCTCTCTCTCTTCTTTCACAAATAATTTTACTGAACCGTGAGTTTAAATAAAAATGCAGGAATAATTGGCTAGCAAGGTGAGCATATAGGCTGGACATTAGTTGAAGTTAATAATTGAATTCTAAATTACTAACATATTTTATAAGCTAGGGAATGACACCTTATGAGTTACTGGTAGGCTGACGCAACATGATGTAATCCTATTATTCGTATTACCACTGATTAGAGAAAACCACAGTTGAAATAAGTAAAGACTATTTATAACAAATGTTTCAAGACTTCTAAATCACTCCCACGAATACACGCCTTATAAATATACATTTTCATATAATCACTAAACCTTTAATTACCGCTATCATCCTCCTCTTCACCGCAAGCTACAAAAGAAAACAATTATTGGGGAGACTCAAAGAAACACAGAAATAATAAAAAGGAGCGTTACACCATTACCATGACACAGCACATCTGGAATCACCTCTAATACCAGATCAATGTTGGGGGAGTAGAAAACACGATTATTCTATGTTACAACCACATATATTAATTCTAATGATAATTCACAAAAAACATGAGGTAGTAATTGTTAATACATGACGTTCTCGTCACTTCACACAACACCAGAACCCGTTTACACCTCCACCAGTCACAGAAATATTTCTCTTGACCGCAGGAATTTTACTCAGACGCCATTACCACGTCCCCAGACAATAATTCCACAGTAGACACCTGCCGAAACGATAGTTACCCCCAGTGAGGTCTAAAGCACTGTTTAGGGGGTGCTGTGAACTTATCATTAAACCCAGCTGTGACCTCACTGAACGTTTCCCTTTGTGTCTCACAACACAAGGGGGCAGTCACAGCCTGCCCTCTAAAGACAACTCTCTTCCTCCACACAAAACTACAAGCACCTAATAACACACACACCCTTCACTCAAAAATTTTAAAATCATCATGGCGACTCCTACACCAGCCTCGGAGTCCCCATCCGGGGAGGGGACCATAAATGTCACCAGGTCGGACTGCCTTTCTGTCGACGAACCTAAGTGTCTTGACACCCCCCTCAACTTTTTCTTCATTAACTTCCGCAGCAACATTCGCGGTCTAATATCTAATTTTCAATCTGTAGAACACCACCTCTCCTCTTCTAAACCTCATCTTCTTTTCCTCACTGAAACTCAGGTGTCTGAGGCAACTGACAGTAGCCCCTTTTCTCTTCCCTCCTACTTTCTCTATCCTCATTTTCGATCCAAAGCTGGATGCTGCGTTTATGTGCGCAGTGACTTAACATACTCTCGTGCCCACGCTCTTGAATCTTCCGAGTTATCCACCATCTGGCTACAACTACAGAGTCACTCTCATACTAAATTTATCTGTGTTGTATACCTCTCACCTAACTCCTCTGACTATAAGAAATTCTTTGACTACTTAACTTCCAAAGTGGAGCACATTCTGACTCTCTTCCCTTTTCCAGAGACCTCCATTCTTGGAGACTTCAATGTTCACCACCAGCTTTGGCTTTCCTCTCCCTTCACTGACCCTCCTGGTGAACTAGCCTACAACTTTGGTATCCTCCACAACCTAGAGCAATTGGTGCAACACCCTACTCGTATTCCTGACCGTCTTGGAGATACGCCCAACATTCTTGACCTTTTCCTGACTTTTAATCCTTCTGCTTATGCTGTCACCCTTTCTTCTCCGTTGGGCTCCTCTGATCACAATCTCATATCTTTATCTTGTCCTATCGCTCCAATCTCTCCTCAGGATCCCCCCAAAGCGAAGGTGTCTCTGGCGTTTTGCCTCTGCTAGTTGGGGGGACCTGAGGAGGTATTTTGCTGATTTTCCTTGGAATGACTACTGCTTCCGTGTCAGATACCCGTCTCTGTGTGCTGAGCGCATGACAGAGGTGATAGTGTCTGGCATGGAGGCGTACATTCCTCACTCTTCTTCTCGTCCTAAACCTTCTAAACCTTGGTTTAACACGGCTTGTTCTCGTGCTATACATGATAGAGAGGTGGTCCACAAAAGGTACTTAAGCCTTCCATTATCAGAATCTCATGCACTTTATATTTCTGCCCGGAACAATGTCAAGTCTGTTCTCCAACTAGCCAAAAACTCCTTCATTAACAGAAAATGTCGAAACCTTTCAAGATCTAACTCCCTTCGTGATTTCTGGCATCTAGCCAAAAATATCTCCAATAACTTTGCTTCTTCCCTCCTCTATTTCAACTAGATGGCACCACTGCTATCACATCTATTTCTAAAACTGAACTCTTCGCTCAAACCTTTGCTAAAAACTCTACCTTGGACGATTCTGGGCTTGTTCCTCCCTCTCCTCCACCCTCTGGCTACTTCATGCCACATATTAAAATTCTTCGCAATGATGTTTTCCATGCCTTCGCTGGCTTAAACCCTCGGAAGGCTTATGGACCTGATGGGGTCCCTCCTATTGTTCTCCGAAACTGTGCCTCCGTGCTTGCACCTTGCCTAGTCAAACTCTTTCAGCTCTGTCTGTCAACATCTACCTTTCCTTCTTGCTGGAAGTTTGCCGACATTCAACCTGTTCCTAAAAAGGGTGACCGTTGTAATCCCTCAAACTACCGTTCTATTGCTTTAATTTCCTGCCTATCTAAAGTTCTTGAATCTATCCTCAACAGGAAGATTCTTAAACATCTATCACTTCACAACCTTCTATCTTATCCCAGTATGGGTTCCGTCAGGGCCGCTCTACTGGTGATCTTCTGGCTTTCCTTACTGAGTCTTGGTCATCCTCTTTTAGAGATTTTGGTGAAACTTGCTGTTTCCTTGGACATATCAAAAGCTTTTGATAGTGTCTGGCACAAAGCTTTGATTTCCAAACTACCCTCCTACGGTTTCTATCCTTCTCTCTGTAACTTCATCTCAAGTTTCCTTTCTGACCGTTCTATTGCTGGTGTGGTAGACGGTCACTGTTCTTCTCCTAAATCTTTTAACAGTGGTGTTCCTCAGGGTTCTGTCCTGTCACCCACTCTCTTCTTATTATTCATTAATGATCTTCTAAACCAAACTTCTTGTTCTATCCACTCCTACACTAATGATACCACCCTGCACTTTTCCACGTCTTTTCATAGACGTCCAATCTTTCAGCAGGTAAACATTTCACGCAGGGAAGCCACAGAACGCTTGACTTCTGATCTTTCTAAAATTTCTAATTGGGGTTAGAGCAAAACTTGGTATTGTTCAATGCCTCAAAAACTCAATTCCTCCATCTATCAACTCGACACAACGTTTCAGACAACTATCCCCTCTTCTTCAATGACACTCAACTGTCCCCCTCTTCTACACTGAACATCCTCGGTCTGTCCTGTACTTATAATCTGAACTGAAAACTTCACATCTCATCTCTAGCTAAAACAGCTTCTATGAAGTTAGGTGTTCTGAGACGTCTACGCCAGTTTTTCTCACCCCTCCAGCTGCTAACTCTGTACAAGGGCCTTATCCGTCCATTTATGGAGTATGCTTCACATGTCTGGGGAGGTTCCACTCATACTGCTCTTCTAGACAGGGTGGAATCAAAAGCTTTTCGTCTCATCAACTCCTCTCCTCTAACTGACTGTCTTCAGCCTCTCTCTCACCGCCGCAATGTTGCATATCTAGCTGTCTTCTACCGCTATTTTCATGCTAACTGCTCTTCTGATCTTGCTAACTGCATGCGTCCCCTCCTTCCGCGGCCTCGCTGCACAAGACTTTCTTCTTTCTCTCACCCCTATTCTGTCCACCTCTCTAACGCAAGAGTTAACCAGTATTCTCAATCATTCATCCATTTCTCTGGTAAACTCTGGAACTCCCTGCTTGCTTCTGTATTTCCACCTTCCTATGACTGAAATTCCTTCAAGAGGGAGGTTTCAAGACACTTATTCATCAATTTTTGGCCACTGCTTTGACCCTTTTATGGGACTGGCATTTCAGTGGGCATATTTTTTTTATTGGATTTTTGTTGCCCTTGGCCAGTGTCCTTCCTACATAAAAAGAAAAGAAAAAAAAATTTCACCTCCTCAAACCTCACAGGACACCAACATCATCGCCAAAGATTACCCATAACACCATAACATCATCCCTAAAATCACCAATACACCACAATACCAGCTTCCAAGGTCAACACCACAGCCTTCCCTCACAAGATGGCTGCCAGTTTGATCTATGACCCCTTCGAACAGCGTCAGCGTCACCGGCACAACTCACCAACCGAATTTCATCGGACAAGAGCTCTTGGTACCACAAAAGACTCACTAACCTGATCCTGGATATCAAGGTTATACCGCTACACCACTAATACTTTCACACACTCACTCCATCACCAATCCACACCAAGATTCTTCCCTGAGAGACACCACCTTCTTCTCTACCTCACGACCCAAGGCGCTCTACGTTCACCTTCTTGGAATATGTTGTTGCCCACTCAAGCTCCCCTCGTTACAACATATTTCCACTTCAATTACACTTCCTCCCTTATACATACAAAGATATGGAGAACTTAATTTATGAAGAGAATAATACTACATAATATAAAATGAGTAAATAAACCTTACATTAACCGATAATAGGGATAATGTCCGAAAGGTAGGTAACTGGATCACGGGGACACTAAGAAAACGTGTTCCCTTTCAAGGTAAACTCAGCCAATGACACACCTTTTTTTATTCTTTATCTGTGCTGTATACCTCTTACCTAACTCCTTTGACTAAAAGAAAAACAAAAATATTCATTGACTACTTAAAAACAACCCTCTAGGAAACAGCAGTATTTCAAAACAAATTCTCCTCAATTTTCCGGCGGAGGCGATTGACGCTCTAACTCAAATATTCAATTTAACATTATCTCTTGGGAATTTCCCAAACAAGTTCAAAGCAACTGAAATAGTTTTCATTCCAAAACCCAACAAAAAAGGCACCATTCCGTTACCCTATAGGCCAATCTCACTGCTCGAAGTCCTTAGAGAAAATATTCAACAAAATACTACTTATACACCTAGAGGTTAACCACATCCTACCAAACTATCTTAAGGCTAACCGCATCCTACCCAACTCCCAACACAGTTTCCGTCCCACAAGAGGAATAGCAACTGCAATCGCAATCACCATGGAAAAAATGTCAGAATTCTTCTCTAATAACAACGAATGTTACCCAGTTCTCCAAGATGTAGCCAAAGCCTTTGACAAAGTCAAATAATAAATCTCACTTCAGTTATTATACCCATTTATCAAAATTTTATCCACTTTCCTCGACAAAAGAAAGGTCAAAATCTATCTTAAATACCACTTAAGACCATCCTTCTGTATCAAGATTGGGGTACCACAGGGAAGTTCTCTATTGCCAAACTCATACAGCTTATACACATCCAACATTCCTGCACCTTCTCAAGGATCAATACACATCATGTATGCTGATGACATTACCCGAATTGTTATCCACCCCAGTAAGTCAAAGGAAATCATGGCCAAATGAGTTGATCCAGATATCAAGAAAATAAATGAATTTTAAAAGAAATAATAAAAAAAAGACACTAATAAGTTCAAAATTATCCCATTGGCCATTAAGAACACGAAACCTATCACTATCAATGTAAAGCGAATAACATACTCCTATGAAGGAAACATCTTAGGTCTCGCTATAAACAAAAGAGGTCTTCTTGGCCAGATCTCACAAAATAAGAACAAAGCTTCAACAGCGCTTTCATCAGGATGTACATACATTCAACTTTGCTATCCTCTCCGACCTAGAGCAATTAGTGCAACACCCTACTCGCATTCCTAACCGTCTTAGAGATACGTCTTGACCTTTTCCTGACCTCTAATCCTTCTGCTTATGCTGTCACCCTTTCTTCACCGTTGGGCTCCTCCAATCACAATCTCATATCTGTATCTTGTCCTATCGCTCCAATCCCTCCTCAGGATCCCCCTAAGCAAAGATACCTCTGGCGTTTTGCCTCTGTTAGTTGGGGGGACCTGAGGAGGTATTTTGCTGATTTTCCTTGGAATGACTACTGCTTCCGTGTCAGAGACCCGTCTTTGTGTGCTGAGCGCATAACAGAAGTGATAGTGTCTGGTATGGAGGCGCACATTCCTCACTCTTTTTCTCGACCTAAACCTTCCAAACCTTGGTTTAACACAGCTTGTTCTCGTGCTATACATGATAGAGAGGTGGCCCACAAAACGTACTTAAGCCTTCCATCACCAGAATCTCATGCACTTTAAATTTCTGGCCGGAACCATGCCAAGTCTGTTCTCCAACTAGCCAAAAATTCCTTCATTAACAAAAAATGTCAAAACCTTTCAAGATCTAACTCCCCTCGTGATTTCTGGCATCTAGCCACTTTTTGGGGGGGTTATAGAGATTTTACGTCTATTCAATTGTGTCTGCGAAAGAATGGAACAAAAACGACCTATAATGATGGCTGGAAAGGACTCTAGAATATTACCATCACTTTTTTTTCCAGATTAGTTTTGATACTCTAGTCAGTTACGAGTATCTCATAACCTCAAGCACAATGCTCCAAAGCATGGGCTAAATAACCAGAATCCAAACTAACAATAGTAGTTGGCAGCTAAGAAACAATTCTAGTATAGGCTTGAAAACTCTTGAAAACAATTAATCCATTGCATACATTTACAGCATATCTAGAACTCCCAGATCTTGTGCATCAAGCTGAGGAGGTGAGGCTTCCCAGAGTTGTTCCCAGACACCGGCAAAATATCTTCACATGCTTCTCTGAGGAGAGGCTCTCACTTGTCCATAAATTACACTCCAACTACTAGAGATTAGAGAATGTACTATAAATAGAAAGAGAAAGTATTAATAAATAAATTAATAGATAAGTGAACAAATAAAATATCTATCTATCTATCTATCTATCTATCTATCTATCTATCTATCTATCTATCTATATATATATATATATATATATATATATATATATATATATATATATATATATATATATATATATATATATGCTACAGCCGTAGGACATTGTAAGCTACGCGGTGGTTGACGAGTTGATTTTTATTAACTGGTACATAAGTACACATCTCACCAATTTCAATATGAAGCCACTGTGGTAATGTTCTAGAGATCTTTTCCGCCGTTATTACTTTCCTAACCGACATAGAGCAATTGGTGCAACACCCTACTAGTATTCCTGACCGTCTTGGAGAAACGCCCAATATTCTTAACCTTTTCCTGACCTCTAATCCTTCTGCGTATGCTGTCACCCTTTCTTCTCCGTTGGGCTCCTCCGATCACAATCTCATATCTGTATCTTGTCCTATCGCTCCATCCCTCTTCAGGATCCCCCTAAGCAGTGAAGGTGCCTCTGGAATGACTACTGCTTCCGTGTCAGAGACCCGTTTTTGTGTGCCGAGCACATAACAGGTGATAGTGTCTGGCATGGAGGCGCACATTCCTCACTCTTTTTCTCGACCTAAACCTTCCAAACCTTGGTTTAACACAGCTTGTTCTCGTGCTATACATGATAGAGAGGTGGTCCACAAAAGGTACTTAAGCCTTCCATCATCAGAATCTCATACACTTTATATTTCTGGCCGGAACCATGCCAAGTCTGTTCTCCAACTAGCCAAAAACTCCTTCATTAACAGAAAGTGTCAAAATCTTTCAAAATCAAACTCTCCTCGTGACTTCTAGCATCTAGCCAAAATATCTCCAATAACTTTGTTTCTTCTTCCCTCCTTTATTTCAACCAGATGCACCACTGCTATCACATCTACCCCTAATGCTGAACTCTTTGCTCAAACCTTTGCTAAAAACTCTACCTTGGACGATTCAGGGTTTGTTTCCCCTTCTCCTCCACCCTCTGACTACTTCATGCTTACTATTAAAATTCTTCGCAATGATGTTTTCCATGCCCTCGCTGGCCTAAACCCTCTGAAGGCTTATGGACCTGATGGGGTCCCTCCTATTGTCCTCCGAAACTGTGCCTCCGTGCCTGCGCCTTGCCTAGTCAAACTCTTTCAACTATGTCTGTCAGTACCTTATCTTCTTGCTGGAAGTTTGCCTACATTCAGCCTGTTCCTAGAAAGGGTGACCGTTCTAATCCCTCAAACTACCGTCCTATTGCTTTAATTTCCTGCCTATCTAAAGTTTTTCAATCTATCCTCAAAAAGAAGATTCTTAATATGGTTTCTGTCATGGCCGCTCTACTGGTGATCTGGCTTTCCTTACCGACTCTTGGTCATCCTCTTTTAGAGATTTTGGTGAAACAATTACTGTTGCCTTGGATATATCAAAAGCTTTTGATAGAGTCTGGCACAAAGCTTTGATTTCCAAACTACCCCTCCTACGGCTTCTATCCTTCTCTCTGTAACTTCATCTCAAGCTTCCTTTCTGACCGTTCTATTGCTGCTCTGGTAGACGGTCACTGTTCTTCTCCTAAATATATTAACAGTGGTGTTCCTCAGGGTTCTGTCCTATCACCCACTCTCTTCTTATTATTCATCAATGACCTTCTAAACCAAACTTTTTGTCCTATCCATTCCTGTGCTGATGATACCACCCTGCACTTGTAGCAAATAATCTAGTCAGCCATAGAAATATCCTATTTTCTCTCATCATTTTCTGTAAATATTCAGGGTACACTAAAGCTTACGCGCTTCTCAGAACCAGTAATGTATATTTTGTAACGTTTGATATCTTCATGTCAACTCCTTTCAATTACAATAAATCATTAGCACCAGTTTTATCACCACCACTGCTAACATAGCTTCATGAGAGCGTAATGTGTAAACACAAGTCACCGCTCCAAGCACTCCGTTTTCTGTTATATGTTTTCAGCCTTCCGTTCTCTTTCTACTGCACAGATTTTTCGTCTTTCATCTCTTCTTCCCCATTTTTTTATACATACACATTCTGTGCACGCTTTTCGACACATACGTTACACGTCTTTTCTATACATCATATTACTCCTTTCTTCACACAGACATACACACACACATTCACTCTCTTTGTCTATATCTTTATGTAAATCATTTTTTATGTTCAGTATTTTTTGTGTATATCTACATGTTTTTGTTAAATAAAGCAGTCACGACTGGGCCACGGTCGGGGTCGGACGTGATCGCTGCCACGCTCCCTCTGACCTACCCTAAATACCACGTGTGTCGTTCCCGCCTCGTTCAATCGTCATGGCATTCAACAGTGACCAAGTGCTAGTGCTGAACAACGGTTCAGGGAAGAGGGCAAGAGCATCCTCTTCTTCAGCATCCCTAAAGTGCTCCACGCCCAAGAAAGCGGCCCGTAACCTGCTGGAGGACAGCAGCAGTGATGAGCGCTCACCGAAGCGAGCCACCCGCAGCCTCCAGCCTTCATGGCAGGAGGACAACGCTACCGAAGCGGACTGGGCCCCACTCGACCTCTCCGTTTTCAGCGACGTGGTGCAGCAGCAGCAGCAGGACGGCGGTGAGGAGCAAGGATGGACTACCGTCACGACCAGCCGAGCTCGCCGCCACCAGCCCCCGAGGCCCAAGTTCAAGCTGGGCAGCCTGGGCGAATACGAGAACTCTTACCGAGCCATCTCTGCCCTCGAGAGGGAGTATCCGACCCTTCGGATACAGGTAAGGGTTAATCTCAAGGGTGAGCACGTGGTCACGCCCAAGGACGAGGATTCCACGGCACTCCTGCGCCGCATCGCGGAGGAAGGAAACAGGGTGCTCCTCCTCGACCCAAGCGAAAAGAGGCACAAGGTGGTGCTGGAGCGCTACCCGCTCGACCTGCCTCTCGAGGCGGTAGAGGCTCACCCTCAGGTGACCTCCGCCCAGCGTCTGACCTCCAAGAGGGACAAGTTGCCCACGAGACAGGTGCTACTTGTGTGTGTGGGGCCGCCGCCCGCCAAGTTGGATCTCGGCTGCTGGGGCAGATACTCCCTGCGCCCCTACCAAGGTGAGCCTGTAAGATGTTACAGGTGCCAACGGTACAACCACCTGCAGGCGCGGTGCGAACATGCCGCCAGGTGCGGCGTGTGCAGCCTGCCCCACCCGACGGAGGAGTGCATCGCCCGCCATAAGGCCAACGAGGCAACCACCGCCAGGTGCCCAAACTGTGGGAAAAACCACCACGCGTGGAACCCCCAGTGCCCTGAGAGGCTCCGTAGGATGCCTCGTTCACGCCAGCAGCAACAACAGCAGTCTCAGGCGCCACCAAGGCGGCAACGTCGACGTCGCCATACAGCGTCGCATGGGCAGCCCCGGCAACAGATCGCTCAGCCCCAGCAGCAACAGCATCCACCACGTGGCCAGCCAGGAAGGTCAGCGCGAGATCCCGTTGCACCCGCCCCACCTCCAGTCAGGTCAGCTTGGGTCCCGCGGCAGGCCCCCTCAGCCACCCCCCCACCCCCGTCCCAGCCAGCGGCAAGACCGGAAGAGATTAACCGGCAACCCCCTCACCGCCGACCCGAGGTACAGCTTCCAGCCATAGGCACGGAGAGCCGCACCCCCTCCGCCCACCCCTCCACTCGCTCAGGTAGCACCCCTACCAAGCATGCTCGAGCCAAGCCCCACCACCCGAGCAGCGGCACACAAGGGAGAGACCCTCCCGGCGACGCCCCCGCCCGTGCGGCGACAGGCCCAGCACCGACAACGGTGAGGAGGAGAGCCATGGTCCCGAGCGATCCTCTCCACGGGGTGCCCGCCTGTCTCAGCGAAGAAACCCGCGCGGTGGTCAACTGCCTCATGGCGCGGATGGTGCAGTTGATGGCGGAGCTGCTTGCCAGCCCTGATCACGTCCCCGCTAGGCGGGACGATCTGGACGCGCTTCTCCGCCAGGAGACGGCCACGGCCATCTCTGAGTGCGGCCTCCTGCCACCACCGCTGAACTCGAGGGACCCACGTCTGTGCCCCTCCCTCCAACCACCAGACCTTCACCACCAACATGGAGAGGAGATATGCTGAGGGCGCCACCCACGCGGACCAGCCTGCAGGGCCCCCCAGGCTCAGAGTCCTGCAATGGAACGTGCAGGGCCTGCGACCCAAGAAACATCAAGTCCTACAGGCCGTCTTCGAGGAGCACCTTGACGTTGTGCTCCTCCAGGAAACACTGACGCCCGCCGACTTTGAATGGAGGGTGGCGGGCTACACCCTTCACTCGCTCCCCACAGCGGAGGGCACCCGAGGCTGTGCAGCGCTGGTGAGGAGCACAATCCCTCACCGCAGGGTTGCAGCCCCAGTCAACTGCGGGGACGGAGTGGAGGTCCTGGCGCTGGAGCTGCAGGTGGGAAGTCTCCCGCTCCTGGTATACAACGTATACAGGAGCCAGCGACACCAGCTGGAGGCAGGAGAGCTTCTCACCCTCGCCTCCCACTCCAGTCTCTTGGTTGCGGGCGACCTCAACGCCCACCACCCCATGCTACAGTCACCGTCCCCAGCCAACGAAACGGGCCGCCACCTGGCCGTGCTGCTCGAGGAAATCCCTCACGTGTGCCTTCTCAACACAGGGGAGGCCACCCACACCCGGGGAGGAAGGCTTGACCTCACGTTGGTCTCGAGTGACCTGGCGGCAGGCGCTACGTGGCAGGTGCACCCGACCCTCACCAGCGACCACTTTGCCACCCTCACCACCCTCCCAGTGGCCCCGCCGGTCCCACCCCGCCCGCCCCCACGCTGGAACATAAGGAGAGCGGACTGGACCAAGTTTCAGGCCTCTCTTGACGAGTGGTGGGCCGCCTATCAGCCGCCCGCCGACCTACATCAGCAGGAGAGGGACCTGACGACGGCCATCCAGACCGCAGCCGCCGCAGCCATCCCCAGGTGCACCCCGAGCCGCCGCCACCGGACAGACTGGTGGTACTACAACGAAGAGGTGCGCGAGCACAACCACCGTGTCAACCAGCACAGAAAACTGTACAAAAGGCGCCCCAACCCCAACAACCTAAGACTCCTACAGGATGTGGTGGCCCGCGCACGGCAGGTATCCCTGAGGGCCAGAGAGGCTAAGTGGCTGGAGTGGTGCGCCACTTTTAGCCACCACACGTCTCTAGGCCAGCTGTGGAGGAGCGTGAGGACAGCCTCCGGCGCTGCCCCGCCCCGCCCGCCCGCCCACCCGCACCCGCAGCAGGAGGCAGAGAGGCTTGCCACCATGTTCACCACGCGGAGCTCCAGTGACCAGCTTCCTCCCCAGACACAACGCATCCAGCAGCAGCTCCGACCACACCGCGACGAGGCTGTCAGGGAGGCGATGGAGGAAGCCGACGTGACTGACCAGCCCTTCTCCCTTCAAGAGCTGGAGCGGGCTAGGAGGAGAGGCCGCGACACGGCAGCGGGGGCGGACGGCGTGCCATACTCCATGTTGGCGCACGCTGGGCCGGCTGGGGACGCCGCGCTGTTGGCCACCATCAACGCCTCATGGATGGCGGGCTGTCTGCCGCCCGCGTGGAAGGAAGCCGACATTCAGCCGATTCCAAAGCCGAGGGAGCCCACCAAGATCAGACCCATCTCTCTCCTCAGCTGCACGGCCAAAACGGCTGAGAGGATGGTGCTCGCGCGGCTACAGTGGCGCGTGGGGCCCTCTCACCCACATGTGTTCGGCTACACCCGCGGAGTGAGCACGGCAGACAGCATCCTCGCCCTGCTTACCCAAATTGACCACCGCCCCGCCGTCATCGTCTTCATCGACCTCGAGAAGGCGTTCGAGCTAGCCAGCCCTCACGCCATCCTCGACGCACTCGTGCGGAAAGGGGTGCGAGGAAGGCTGCTGGCCTGGCTCCGCGACTACCTGCAGCGCCGCCGCGCCAGGGTTAGGTTCCAGGGCCTGAGGTCGACCTTCAAGGTACTTGAGAACGGGACGCCCCAGGGCGGCATCCTCAGCCCTCTACTGTTCAACCTGCTGATGGAACAGCTAGTGGCACTGCCTTTCCACGCTGGCACCGTCCTGCTGAGCTACGCCGATGACCTCGCCCTCGTCGTCACCGGAAGGGGCAACAAGCTCAGGAGGACGCAGCAGGCACTCGACCTCATCAGCAGGAAATGCCAGGACCTGGGGCTCAAGATCTCGGCAGAGAAGTCCCGGGCCATGATGGTGAAGGCGGCAGACCCAACCTGGCAGCTCCGCGTCCAGGGAGTTGAGCTGGCATGGACCAACTCCTACCAGTACCTCGGTGTGTGGGTGGACAAGCGGCTGTCCTTCACAGCCCACGCCGCCTACCTGAGGGAGAGGACGCAGTCTAGGCTGAACGTGATGCGGGCCATGACGCGAATCAGCGCGGGCGCCACTTTTTCCGTCCTGCGCCAGTACTACGTGCACGCTGTTCGCTCGCTGGTGGATTACAGCGCCCCCGTCCTCATAGCACTCTCTCCAAACCAGCAGGAGCGGATCGAGGTGCTACAAAACACCGCAATGAGGACCATGCTGGGGGCACCGAGGTGGTCCAGCGCATGCGTCATGCAGAGCGAGACCAGACTGGTACCCCTCACCACCAGGGTACAGCAGATCACGGCCTGCCGCGTAGCGAGGGTGCTGCAGCGTGACGCGGAGGGAGTGACACAGAGGAGACTGAGGCTGGCGGGGACGCAGGGTGCCGAATCTCTCCGCCGCAACCCGTGGCTGCTGCAGTGCACGCTGGCTACCCACAACCTGGCTCGCATGGAGAACTGGCCACAGGCGGACCTCCCTGCCCCCACCTTCCGCGCCCCACCCCCGTGGGAGCCACCCGCGGCAGAGTTCTCCGCCACACAGCTGCCCGCCAGCAAGGCGCTCTGCGCGGTGGAGGAGATGCGGCAGCACGCCTTCATGGCCATGGCGCAGGTCACCGAGCCAGACAGTGTTGTGTACTACACCGATGGCTCGGCTGACCCTGACAGCGGAAGGACGGGCGCTGCTGCCATCACCAGAGGGGCCGAGGTGTGTGAGAGGACTCCCGACCACTGCTCCACCCTGCAGACAGAACTGGTGGCCATCCTGCTGGCCCTGGAGCACGCTCAACACCGGCGGGAGCGCACCGTGGTGCTCCACACCGACTCCAGAACGGGGCTACAGGCTCTACAACAGCCGTATCCCAGCGACAACGTGGGCCTCGTCACCGCCATCCTGGGTAGCCTCCAGAGCCTCGCCGCGCAGGGGCGGCGGGTGAGGCTCAACTGGATACCCAGCCACGTGGGAGTACGAGGCAACGAGGCTGCTGACGCAGCCGCCAAGAGAGCTGCTAGTGGCCCCCAGGTGACAAGGCATGTGCCGCCCAGCCTGAGCCAAGTGAGGGCGCGAGCCAGGCTCGCCGCAACCAAGCGCGCCCGCCACACGCACCGGCAGCTGGAAACAAGGAAGAGACAGGCAGCTTGGTACGCCTCCGCCACTGGCTACCAGTCGTTGGACGCCTCCCAGCAGCAGCCCAGAGCAGACGGCGTGTTGCTGCAACGCGTAAGGCTGGGCTACTGCACCAGGGAACAGCTGTACGACGACTTTCGGGGGCAGGAGTGCGACCACTGCGGGAGGCACAGCCGCCACCCGCTAGTGCACTACCTACTGTCCTGTCCGGCCACCGCCGCCCTCAGACCAACGCCGCCACCACCGGCCCATCCTGTAGGCGGTGATCTCCTCAGCAGCCGCGAGGCCAGGGCTGCCCTCATCGTCCGCCACACGCCCACAGACCTGATGCTGCGAGTTCTCAGGGCAGCGCCCCCGCCCCGCTGAACAGGTCGCAGCTCCTTTCCTGACCGGCGAGCAGCACTCCTCGCCGCGCCACCGCACCGCCCACCACCGGGACCCAAGACTCCCCCACCTGCGGGCTGGTGCCCGCTTTGTGTATTATGTACATTCATGTATATTTTTTCCTTTGTGCAATATGTATATATGTATATGTTGACATAATACTCAATAAACCTTTAATAATAAATGTTAAATAAAGGTAGAGAGAGTTCAACCAGTCTAACAAGTGGCTATGAATATAACCTTAGCTGGTGATCTAAAAGAGTTAAGAGATTAAAGGACTTGTAACTGCTGACGGTTACCTGTCGGTTTTCTCTTCTCTATCTCTGGCGAGTTAAGAGATTAAAGGACTTGCAACTGCTGACGGTTACCTGTCGGTTTTCTCTTCTCATATTCCTGGCGGCTTTCACCTAGATCACTAGACACTTTTCCACGTCTTTTCATCCAACAATTCAGGAAGTAAATATTTCACGCAAGGAAGCCATAGAACGCCTCACTTCTAATCTTTCTAAAATTTCTGATTGGAGCAAAGCAAACTTGGTATTGTTCAGTGTCTCAAAAACTCAATTCCTCCATTCACCAACTCGACACAACCCTCCAGACAACTATCCCCTCTTCTTCAGTGACACTCAACTGTCCCCCTATTCTACACTGAACATCCTCGGTCTGCTTTTTACTTTTAATCTGAACTAGAAACTTCACATCTCATCTCTAGCTAAAACAGCTTCTATGAAGTTAAGTGTTCTGAGACGTCTCCGCCAGTTTTTTTTTCACCTTCCACCCCAGCTGCTAACTCTGTACAAGGTCCTTATCCGTCCATGTATGGAGTGTGTTTCACATGTCTGGTGGGTTTCCACTCATACCGCTCTTCCAGACAGGATGAAATCAAAAGCTTTTCGTCTCATCAACTCCTCTCCTCTAACTGACTGTCTTCAGCCTCTCTCTCACCGCCGCAATGTTGCATATCTAGTTGTCTTCTACCGCTATTTTCATGCTAACTGCTCTTCTGATCTTGCTAACTGCATGCCTCCCCTCCTCCCGCGGCCGCGCTGCACAAGACTCTTCTTTCTCTCACCCCTCTTCTTTCCACCTCTCTAATGCAAGAGTTAACCAGTATTCTCAATCATTCATCCCTTTCTCTGGTAAACTCTGGATTTCCCTGCCAGCTTCTGTATTTCCACCTTCCTATGACTTAAATTCCTTCTAGAGGGAGGTTTCAAGACACTTCTTCAATTTTTGACTACCGCTTTGGACCCTTTTATGGGACTGGCATCTCAGTGTTTTTTTTTTTTTTTAATGATTTTATTTTAATGATCAAGTTATATCAACGTTACTGAGCAAGCCATTAATTAACATCCTTAACCTTACTGTCCAAAATTCTCTTGCCCAATAATGTTAATGGCCTATTATCCCTATTGAGCACGATATATATATACATATATATATATATATATATATATATATATATATATATATATATATATATATATATATATATATATATATATATATATATATATATATATATATATATATATATATATATATATATATATATATATATATATATATATGCACACACACACATACACACACACACACACACACACACACACACATCAGTGCTTTACAATATTTTTCTTCTTAATGATTTTGATTATTTAAATTTGCTCTAGGAACATTTTAACCATTTCATTTATATCATAGCTGAAGTTTTTATTCATACTTATATAAGATAACTATTTCTCGAATATAGTACTAGTGAGTACTCACTAGGTATATTTCATTAAACGAAATAAAGCTTTTTGATTTTGACTTGATCACAACAACAACAACAACAACAACAACTACTACTATTACTACTACAACTACTACTGGTACTACTTTCCCTGCTACTACTTCAGTATCAAGCGGCTTTAGAATTGCCGACATGAGCGTCACATTGCAATAAAACATGCAACTCGCTCCTCACTCTGGGAAAAAAAAAAAAAAATCGCCCGGGAGAAAATAACAACATGGCAACTTAGGTTATTCCCTCGAAAGTTTTCCAAAGCATATAATAACGGATACAATGTTTGACATATTGGCCCGATTTTTATAAACATTGGTGTTAGTAAATCCCAACACCAAGCTTCACGTCGTATATCCTCTTACAAACTTTGCTAATGCGTTTTTTAATCTCGGGGAAGGAGACACGACGTGGTGTTAGGAGAACGGGAGGGCCTGCGCGCAGGTAAGTCCCCGCACATTCTGTGCATGTGCGAGCAGTCACGCCACGTGATAGGCCGCCACCCTCTCATTAGCTAACCTAACCCTAACCTAACTAATATAATCAAACCTAACCTTAACCTTAAGCTAACTACCCTGTACCAATATTACTGGATATAGTTTCTTATTATAACAGATTATATCGGCTATGTTAGGTAAGATTAGATTTGTCAGGTTAGGTTAGGTTTGGTTAGTTAGGTTAGGTAAAGTTAGGTTACGTTAGGTCAACTGATGAGAAGGTGGTGGCCATTCACGAGGCGAGATTTCTTGTACCACTTACGAGGAGAGACTGCTCGCACCTACGCAAAATGTGCGGGGACTTTCCTACGCCCAGGCCCTCCCAGGAGAATCCAACACCAACAGCACTCTTCGCACAGGTTGACAGCTCTGAAGTGTCTTAGGTACCTGCCGAATAGCAGCTGATCAATGCCTTACAGTTTTCCTGCTTAAACAGTCTACATTGAATACTGCATTCGTTTATATATATATATATATATATATATATATATATATATATATATATATATATATATATATATATATATATATATATATATATATATATATATATATATATATATATATATATATATATATATATATATATATATATATATATATATATATATATATATATATATATATATATAAACGAATGCAGTATTCAATGTAGACTATGTAGAATGTATATATATATATATATATATATATATATATATATATATATATATATATATATATATATATATATATATATATATATATATATATATATATATATATATGAGTCTCTCCTCAGACAGGCATGTGAACAGATTTTGTCTGCCTCTAAGAACAACTCTGGGAAGCATCGCTTCCTCAGCTTGCTGCACAGAATCAAGGAGTTCTAGATATGCTGCAAATGTATGCAATCAAATAATTGTTTTCAAGGGTTTTCAAAACTATACTAGAAATGTTTCTTAACTGACATCTACTATAGTTAGTTTGGAATCAGGTTATGGAGTCTTGTGCTTGTGATTACGAAATTGATTGACAAGAGTATCAGAATCAATCTGGAAAATGTGGTGGTAATATTCTAGAGTCCTTTCCAACCATTGTTATTGGTTGTTTTGGTTCCATTTTTTCACAAACATTTGAATAGACGTAAAACGTAGCAGAGTGAGGGAAATGCCACCTCTCCTGTAACCCCCAAACACTTCTAAAATGTGTCAGCGAAAGAATTAAACCAAAACAATCAGTAATAACGGAGGGAAAGGTGTCCAGAATATTATCAGACTGGTTTCATGTTGAAATTGGTGAGATAACTGTAGGTACCAGTTAATAATAACCAACCAAGATATTTCTGACTGAGAATAACTAAAATTTAATGTTTCATGCATAAAAAAAATAATAAAATAAAAACATTAATGCTGCAATTATCATATGAAGATGTTGTAAACCTTGGAAAGGTGATGAAAATCGACAGCACAATGTAAACGAACCCATAAATCACAAGGGGAAAGGCGCTCGAACGAGCGCATTTATAAACACCTTAATCTCTTTCTAACGATGATGAATACTATTTTCCTTTAGCACAAAAATATATTGATATATTATCATATTTTTTACACAACTTTTAATCGAACATGAGTCGTGAATATCATTGGTGTTTCTTGTTGGGGAAGAGTAGGACACACGAACAATTATTATTGGAACCTGTGTGTGGTGTCTCCAGCGAAATGACAATAACACCACAGTTTAAAAAAACGATACGTACTAAGAATCATCTACATTGGTATTAGTAACTACTAACACCACGTTTAAAAAATTGGGACATTGATATAAGGAAGTTTTCATTTGTCACCGCTCCTTGCTTCGGATAACAAAACAGTTGTGTTTGTTTCACACAGTGTCCTACTGAGTTGATGGGCGATACCTGGAAAATATGCAGTCCATGACTACATACGTAGAACATGTTAAATGTTTCACAAGAATGGTGGTGAAACAGAAAAAAAAAAAAAATAGGCTGTATAACTGTGGGACACTCATTACTCCATGTAGGTTGGGTTGTAGAGCTGTCACCGTAAAGGGATTTAAGTAAGATCCAGGAAACAAACACTATATTGTTCTTGTGCCAGTTACAAGGGACACAGCAATCCTGGCTCTCTTTCCTGTCCTGTCGTACAGTCTGTGTGCAGCTAATGTCTTAAGGGTATAATTGCGGCTGCCAGGCGTAGCTCGTATATGTGTGAAGGATAAGTATATTATGTTGGGTGTTGTCTTTGTCTGTCCTACCTAACTAAACGATATTCCTACACCTCCCTCTCCCCACCAAGTTCATAGCAGAGTCTTGAACTAATGACTGGGCGGCTACCGTAATATGTTGCTCGCGCAGGCACCTGGAACGTCGAAGCGGTGATGGGTCATGGATTACAGGGGCGTCTGTGGAGGGGTTCACGGAGGCGGTGTCTGGGCGCAGAAAGCGGCCATTCCGTCTCAGGACACGGCCAAACGGTAGTCGGACGTCGTATTGATGCGGTTCGTGGTATGCCAACAATGTGCCCAACTGGTCCCCGCGGTTGGTCCTTGGGTTCTGGATGCGTACTTGCTGGTTAACGTCAAGGTCAAGTAGCGTGCAGGCACGTTCATTGTAGCGGGAGACAACATCCTGCTCCCTCTGTATTGCTCGTTGGGCACAGTCCTCCTCGGCGGGTTGCCACTCTGCACTCTGCGACTCGGTTGTTCACGTAAACATGGGTCGTGGGCTCATCAGTGGTCGAAGTGGCTGCGCAGCTACGGAAATCTCGGGCGAGAATTTGGCCAGCTGCTTAACGAGGTATGAAAGATCTGAGGTCAGTAATACTGGCCGGTGTCGTAGTTTTAAGTGACCAGCTAGTTTCAAGAGGCCAAGTGCTCGTTCAGCCCTATTTTCACTACCGGACGTAGAGCTCACGGTAACGCACAGACCTCCCTGGACTCCCTTTTAAGGACACACTTATTATCCTCGGAAGAATGTTTAGGCATTGGCCGAGATGCAATAGGTACTATGCCACGTAAACAATTCTCTTTAATATATCAGTTCTTTTTACTTTTTATTGGAATTCAAGTATTAGGTGTGGATTATTTAGGTTATCAAACCATTCAGTGCTACGAATGTTTCGGGTTTTAAGATAATAGGACATTAATCTAACTTAGTATTACCTAACCTAACCTAAATGATGTGCAGCAATACCTGACCTAACCTAACATTACCTAACCTACAAGGCATACCTAGTACTGCTGCTGTCGCATGGTGTCAGCTGAAGACGTCTGTGCGTTGCCGTGGCTGGGAGTGAGTGCGTTGTACGTCTGGCTGCTCTGGCAATAAAAATGGGGCTGCGCGCGCACTTGATCACTTGAAACTCGCTGGTCACTTGAACTTATTGCACCTGGGTTGTGAAGTCGGCAATTGCTCGGAGGTTGTTGGAGTCGGCGCTGATGTCCTCAGCTGACAACATGAAGCCGCAGAACTTGACCGCAGGTTCGGCGAGGACAAATTTGTTTGCAGTAAGTGTGATACCTTTCTCCCGACATCTGATAAGAATGGTGTTGACGCGGAGATATGGTAATAGGTCTCGGTCGTGAACGAGAACATCATTCATCACTTTAACATATTTGGGGACGCCTAGTAGTGGCCATATCCCCTCTTAAGGGACCCCACCTGCCTTATTAATGAATACCGTTGATATTCATTGAAATTTATTGAAACTTTTACTGAACATAGTCTTAATTACTAAAAAATTGTTTTAATGTGATATTGATTCCTAGAAAAGAAACAGAGAAAAAATTATTAATACAAACAAATGCACCATTTTCGGTATGTGCCATTTAGGGCACGTTTTGTTTAGGATCATTGTCTATTGAAGAACAGTGATAAAATTATGACATCACCTCTTTCTTCATTTCTTCTGGTGTTGTGTTTACTTTTCTTTTTTTATGAACAGTCCAAAGTAATATTGCAAGTGTTCTATTATTTTTCACTCTGTTCTTTCCACCTAAGACGGATTTTTTCTTTGTTGATTTCCCTTTTTCCCACTTCAATAACTTTGTTTACACAAATTTCTAGGCCCTGTCCCAAGTCTTTTTGTTACATGGTTTGCACATTCCAATTTCTCAATTTGTTTTTCTCCATAAACACCAGTTTCTTTTACTGGATTGTAAGCTGAGCTATCTCCATCCCTCAAAGTGCACATACAAAGTGTGCATATGCTGTAAGGATCTTTTCCAGTATATGCATATGTTATGTTATTCCAGCATATGCATATGTTATGCTGTAAGGACCTTTTCCAGCATGCCAGAGATTCAGCTTCCTCCATACCTCAAAATACACCTTCGTAATTCATGTTACAGAAGGGGACGTGGCCTGCTTTCCACTTATATGCCTCTTTGGTCACTTTCTTATTTTTGTACATAGTTTCTTGAAATGTACATGCAGCACATACTTTACTTAGGGTTTCATACTCTAAAAGAAGTCCAGTGCTTTGATCTATGACAACACCTATCCCCAGAAGTGACCTGTGACCTCGAGTGTGCTAATGACTGCTGCCTTACGTCACGAGACGTGTTGCCATATGACGATCACCTTTAAAAAAAAAAAAAAAAAATATATATATATATATATATATATATATATATATATATATATATATATATATATATATATATATATATATATATATATATATATATATATATATATATGAATTAAATTTGGCTATGCCAAAAGTAAGGACATCACCAAAGAGCGCAAAATGTAAACAATCCAGCCATGTGGATTGCGTGGGGATTTAAATCAGTTTAAAAGCCTACGAGGTAACAATATCTACGCAAAACTTTGAGAAAATGTTCCCAAGTTTATGACTCATATAAGGCGGTAAACTCTATTTCTATTTTTCATGATTTTCTGTTAAAAATACCAGATGGGGTCCCTTAAAGAGAAGGCGTTTCCTGTTGCTACAAATCCCATGGGGCCGTGAAGATATTTGAAACGACCGTTAGGTGTTATAATTGTGGTTAGCGGCTGGTCCTCCTCAGCCAGCTCAAACTGTCAGTATTCTTGCAGGGCGTCGACTGTAGTAAAGTAGTGAGCCTGAGGGTCAACACTTCTGATGGCAGCAAATGGTGTCGGTGAGGTGTGGGCGGAAGGAGAGATCTGCTTTTTAAGATGAGACAGGTCAATAGTGATCCTCACCCCACCGTTGGGCTCGTGGACAGCGACCAGTGGGTGACACCAGGGTGATGTCTCATCACCCTGCAATTATACCCTGGGTCACCATCGACTGCAGTTCTTGCTGTGCGGGGTCCTGGAAGGCCAGCGAAATCTACCGAGGTGTATTGATGGCAAAGGGCTTTGCATCCTCCCACAGGTGAATGCGCATTGGCGTTCCATTCATTGGGCGTAGCGGTGTTAACTACAGGTCCTCCTTCTTCATCAGGACGTCATCATACTCCTGTAAGAAAAACGCCTTGGCTGTTGAAGGGGTGGTGGTGGTGTTGAATGGGAGTGTTAGGTCCGTGGTAGGAGGTGATCTGAAAGCGGCAGTGATATGCAACTGGGAGCGGCGCGTGTTGAGAAGGGGGATAACTGAGGAGGTGGGGCCTCGCTGTCATGTGCGTCCTCGGATGCTCGCACACGCACGTCACCTCGGATATCGGCTGAGGGAACTTGGCGGGGATTAGTGTCAGGTCCCTGCAAGCCTTGTATGACAGCAATGGGACTGGCGTACAGTAATGGATGTCTATCCAAGTCTTTGTCTTCTTTCCTTCACCTGTAGCTGAAGGATCCAAATGCAGGTTTCATAACTGAGCCGTCTACAGTAAGTCTCGGGGCGTCAGGTGGTGGCTTCAGGTCTTGTCTATAAACCTATATCGTTCAGGTGTTGAAGGCCAATGATGGTCTCGTCCGCACCTATATCAGGTAACATTGCGAGGTTGCGCGCCCATTTATAGTGGATGAAGATGACGACAACGGGAGGAGTCGTCGCAGAAGGGGTGCGTGAGGCGGATTGAACGGATAATGGTAATGATAATAATAATGAAAATAAATAAATAAATGATAATAATAATAATAATAATAATAATAATGATAATAATAATAATAATAATATTAATAATAATAATAATAATAATAATAATAATAATAAGTAATAGTAATAATAATAATAATAATAATAATAATAATAATAATAATAATAATAATAATAATAATAATAAACTTTTCCGCTCTCTCTCTCTCTCTCTCTCTCTCTCTCTCTCTCTCTCTCTCTCTCTCTCTCTCTCTCTCTCTCTCTCTCTCTCTCTCTCTCTCTCTCTCTCTCTCTCTCTCTCTCTCTCTCTCTCTTTTAGCCATGAGCTGGTTTCCAAGAAGTAACACTGGCCG
Organism: Scylla paramamosain; assembly: GCF_035594125.1. Lineage (NCBI taxonomy): Eukaryota > Metazoa > Arthropoda > Malacostraca > Decapoda > Portunidae > Scylla > Scylla paramamosain. Next base: position 2,920,799 of record NC_087193.1, on the reverse strand, counting down.
AGTAGTTGGAGGTGTGTGGCTGCTGTCCTCCCTTATCATCGCCACACTGTATAAAAGCAACTTGAAGGCAATGCTCATTATACCCCATGTAAGTGGTTTGTTTTACTAAGAAGATATTTTTCTTTTGTTCTTGCTAAAGGCTAGTATGATTCATGGTGAAAGAAAAGATGGTGATGCGTTGAGGTCACGGGGAGTTATGTACTTTCTTTTATTTTCATATTTTATGTTAGCACCATAATTAAAGTGAGGTGTGTGTGTGTGTGTGTGTGTGTGTGTGTGTGTGTGTGTGTGTGTGTGTGTGTGTGTGTGTGTGTGTGTGTGTGTGTGCACTGTGAGCCAAGAATCATTCTTGTAATTTTTTAAGGTAATTTGCAAATACTGCGTAAGATAACTATATCAAGGTTTTTGGTCACTGAAAGCATACACACGAGATTTAGCTTTGTTAAGAAGGAACAATTACCAATGTCTTCATCTTATGTTATTCCTGTAGGTGTCTCTTCCTTTCACCAACCTGGAGGAAATGGTAGAGCAACACGAGATACCGTACATACTGATGGGTGGAAGCGTTGTTTACAACACATTAAAGGTTTGTCTGTGGCCATTAATGGAGAGAGTGAAAGAGAGAGAGAGAGAGAGAGAGAGAGAGAGAGAGAGAGAGAGAGAGAGAGAGAGAGAGAGAGAGAGGGAGGGAGGGAGGGAATTTCATTTTGTGAATGTATAGACCCTATATTAAAGCATATTTGTAAACTGAAATTAAGTGTATGTTTCACTGATTTCATATTTTGTGCTTCCTTCGTGTTTTGGGCATATGTACCCTTAGAGCTCCAGTCTAACTAGCGATACAGTTCTTGCTCATATATATATATATATATATATATATATATATATATATATATATATATATATATATATATATATATATATATATATATATATATATATATATATATATATATATATATATATATATATATATATATATATATATATATATATATATATATATATATATATTATGTAGGTGGGGCACCGGCTAAGGGCAACGTAAACTGGAACTGAAAAGAAAAAAAGGCCCACTGAGTTGGTCAGAAATACAGGATAAGTATCTTGAAACCTCACTCTTGAAAGAATTCAGGTCATAGGAAAGTGGAAATACAGACGCAGGCAGGGAGTTCTAGAGTTTACCAGAGAAAAGGATGAATAATTGAAAATACTGGTTAACTCGTGCATTAGAGAGGTGGGCAGAATAGGGATGAGAGAAAGATGAATCTTTACAGCGAGCCCAAGGGAGGAAGGGAGGCATGCATTTAGCAAGATCAGAAGGGCAGTTGCCATGAAAATACCAGTAGAAGATAGCAAGAGATCCAACAATGCGGCGATGAGAAACAGGCTGAAGACAGTTAGTTAGAGGACAGTTCCAAGGAGGAGGCAGTAGACACCTGCTGAAACGATAATTACTCCCAGTGACGTCTAAAGCACTGTTCAGGGGGTGCTGTGAACTTATCATTAAACCCAGCTGTGACCTCACTGAACGTTTCCCTTTGTGTCTCACAACACAAGGGGGGGCAGTCATAGCCTGCCCTCTAAAGACAACTCTCTTCCTCCACACAAAACAACAAGCACCTAATAACACACACACCCTTCACTCAAAAATTTTAAAATCATCATGGCGACTCCTACACCAGCCTCGGAGTCCCCATCTGGGGAGGGGACCATAAATGTCCCCAGGTCGGACTGCCTTTCTGTCGACGAACCTAAGTGTCTTGACATTCCCCCCCCTCAACTTTTCCTTCTTTAACTTCTGCAACAATCGCGGTCTAAGATCTAATTTTCAATCTGTAGACCACCACCTTTCCTCTTCTAAACCTCATCTTCTTTTCCTCACTGAAACTCAGGTGTCTGAGGCAACTGACATTAGCCCCTTTTCTGTTCCCTCCTATTTTCTCTATCCTCATTTTCGATCCAAAGCTGGATGCTGCGTTTATGTGCTCATTGACTTAACCTGCTCTCGTGCCCACACTCTTGAATCTTCAGAATTTTCCACCATCTGGCTACGACTACAGAGTCACTCTCGTACTAAATTTATCTGTGCTTTATACCTCTCACCTAACTCCTCTGATTATAAGAAATTCTTTGACCACTTCCAAAGTGGAGCACATTCTGACCCTCTTCCCTTTTGCAGAGATCTCCATTCTTGGAGACTTCAATGTTCACCACCAGCTTTGTCTTTCCTCTCCCTTCACTGACCATCCTGGTGAACTAGCCTACAACTTTGCTATCCTCCATAACCTAGAGCAATTGGTGCAACACCCTACTCGTATTCCTGACCGTCTTGGAGATACGCCCAACATTCTTGACCTTTTCCTGACCTCTAATCCTTCTGCTTATGCTGTCACCCTTTCTTCTCCGTTGGGCTCCTTCGATCACAATCTCATATCTATATCTTGTCGTATCGCTCCGATCCCTCCTCAGGATCCCCCTAAGCGAAGGTGCCTCTGGCGTTTTGCCTCTGCTAGTTGGAGGGAGCTAAGGAGGTATTTTGCTGATTTTCCTTGGAATGACTACTGCTTCCGTGTCAGAGACCTGTCTTTGTGTGCTGAGCGCCTAACAGAAGTGATAGTGTCTGGCATGGAGGCGTACATTGCTCACTCTTTTTCTCGTCCTAAACCTTCTAAACCTTGGTTTAACACAGCTTGTTTTCGTGCTATACATGATAGAGAGGTGGCCCACAAAAGGTACTTAAGCCTTCCATCACCAGAATCTCATGCACTTTATATTTCTGCCCGGAACCATGCCAAGTCTGTTCTTCAACTAGCCAAAAACTCCTTCATTAACAGAAAGTGTCAAAACCTTTCAAGGTCTAACTCCCCTCGTGATTTCTGGCATCTAGCCAAAAATATCTCCAATAACTTTGCTTCTTCTTCTTTCCCTCCTCTATTTCAACCAGATGGCACCACTGCTATCACATATATTTCTAAAGTTGAACTCTTCACTCAAACCTTTGCTAAAAACTCTACCTTGGACGATTCTGGGCTTGTTCCTCGCTCTCCTCCACCCTCTGACTACTTCATGCCACGTATTAAAATTCTTCACAATGATGTTTTCCATGCCCTCGCTGGCCTAAACCCTCGGAAGGCTTATGGACCTGATGGGGTCCCTCCTATTGTTCTCCGAAACTGTGCCTCCGTGCTTGCACCTTGCCTAGTCAAACTCTTTCAGCTCTGTCTGTCAACATCTACCTTTCCTTCTTGCTGGAAGTTTGCCTACATTCAACTTGTTCCTAAAAAGGGTGACCGTTCTAATCCCTCAAACTACCGTCCTATTGCTTTAATTTCCTGCCTATCTAAAATTTTTGAATCTATCCTCAACAGGAAGATTCTTAAACATCTATCACTTCACAACCTTCTATCTGATCGCCAGTATGGGTTCCGTCAAGGCCGCTCTACTGGTGATCTTCTGGTTTTCCTTACTGAGTCTTGGTCATCCTCTTTTAGAGATTTTGGTGAAACTTTTGCTGTTGCCTTGGATGTATCAAAAGCTTTTGATTCAAATCATAGGAAGGTGGAAATACAGAAGCAGGCAGGGAGTTCCAGAGTTTACCAGAGAAAGGGATGAATGATTGAGAATACTGGTTAACTCTTGCGTTAGAGAGGTGGACAGAATAGGGGTGAGAGAAAGAAGAAATTCTTGAGCAGCGAGGCCGCGGGAGGAGGGGAGGCATGCAGTTAGCAAGATCAGAAGAGCAGTTAGCATGAAAATAGCGGTAGAAGACAGCTAGATATGCAACATTGCGGCGGTGAGAGAGAGGCTGAAGACAGTCAGTTAGAGGAGAGGAGTTGATGAGACGAAAAGCTTTCGATTCCACCCTGTCTAGAAGAGCAGTATGAGTGGAACCCCCCAAGACATGTGAAGCATACTCTATACATAGACGGATAAGGCCCTTATACAGAGTTAGTATCTTGGGGGGATGAGAAAAACTGGCGGAGACGTCTCAGAACACTTAACTTCATAGAAGCTGTTTTAGCTAGAGATGAGATGTGAAGTTTCCAGTTCAGATTATAAGTAAAGGACAGATCGAGGATGTTCAGTGTAGAAGAGGGGGACAGTTGAGTGTCATTGAAGAAGAGGGGATAGTTGTCTGGAAGGTTGTGTCGAGTTGATAGATGGAGGAATGGAGTTTTTAAGGCATTGAACAATACCAAGTTTGCTCTGCCCCAATCAGAAATTTTAGAAGGATCAGAAGTCAGGCGTTCTGTGGCTTCCCTGGGTGAAATGTTTACCTCCTGAAGGGTTGGACGTGTATGAAAAGACCTGGAAAAAGTGCAGGGTGGTATCATCAGCATAGGAGTGGATAGGACAAGAAGTTTGGTTTAGATCATTAATGAATAATAAGAAGAGAGTAGGTGACAGGACAGAACCCTGAGCAACCACTGTTAATAGATTTAGGAGAAGAACAGTGACCGTCTACCACAGCAGCAATAGAACGGTCAGAATGGAAACTTTAGATGAAGTTACAGAAAGAAGGATAGAGGCAGTAGGAGGGTAGTTTGGAAATCAAAGCTTTGTCCCAGACTCTATCAAAAGCTTTTGATATGTCCAAGGCAATAGCAAAAGTTTCACCAAAATCTCTAAAAGTGGATAACCAAGACTCAGTAAGGAAAGCCAGATCACCAGCCTTGACGGAACCCATAGTGGCGATCAGATAGAAAGCTGTGAAGTGATAGATGTTTAAGAATCTTCTAATTGAGGATAGATTAAAAATTTTTAGATAGGCAGGAAATTAAAGCAATAGGACGGTAGTTTGAGGGATTAGAACGGTCACCCTTTTTAGGAACAAGTTGAATGTAGAGAAACTTCCAGCAAGAAGGGAAGGTAGATGTTGACAGACAGAGCTGAAAGAGTTTGACTAGGCAAGGTGCAAGCACGGAGGCATAGTTTCGGAGAACAATAGAAGGAATCCCATCAGGTCCATAAGCCTTCAGAGGGTTTAGGCCAGCGAGGGCATGGAAAACATCATTGCGAAGAATTTTAATAGGTGGCATGAACTAGTCAGAGGGTGGAGGAGAGGGAGGAACAAGCCCAGAATCGTCCAAGGTAGAATTTTTACCAAAGGTTTGAGCGAAGAGTTCAGCTTTAGAAATAGATGTGATAACAGTGGTGCCATCTGTTTGAAATAAAGGAGGGAAAGAAGAAGAAGCAAAGTTATTGGAGATATTTTTGGCTAGATGCCAGAAGTCATGAGGGGAGTTAGATCTTGAAAGATTCTGACACTTTCTGTTAATGAAGGAGTTTTTGGCTAGTTGGGGAACAGACTTGGCATGGTTCAGGGCAGAAATATAGTGCATGAGATTCTGGTGATGGAAGGCTTAAGTACCTTTTGTGGGCCACCTCTCTATTATGTATAGCACGAGAACAAGCTGTGTTAAACCAAGGTTTAGTAGGTTTAGGGCGAGAAAAAGAGTGAGGTATGTACGCCTCCATGCCAGACACTATCACCTCTGTTAAGCGCTCAGCACACAAGGACGGGTCTCTGACACGGAAGCAGTAGTCATTACAAGGAAAATCAGCAAAGTACCTCCTCTGGTCCCCCCAACTAGCAGAGGCAAAACGCCAGAGGCACCTTCGCTTAGGGGATCCTGAGGAGGGATTGGAGTGATAGGACAAGATACAGATATGAGATTGTGATCGAAGGAGCCCAACGGAGAAGAAAGGCTGACAGCATAAGCAGAAGGATTAGAGGTCAGCAAAAGGTCAAGAATGATGGGCGTATCTCCAAGACGGTCAGGAATACGAGTAGGGTGTTGCACCAATTGCTCTAGGCCGTGGAGGATAGCAAAGTTGTAGGCTAGTTCACCAGGAAGGTCAGTGAAGGGAGAGGAAAGCCAAAGCTGGTGGTGAATATTGAAGTCTCCAAGAATGGAGATCTCTGCAAAAGGGAAGAGGGTCAGAATGTGCTCCGCTTTGGAAGTTAAGTAATCAAAGAATTTCTTATAGTCAGAGGAGTTAGGTGAGAGGTATACAGCACAGATAAATTTAGTTTGAGAGTGACTCTGTAGTCGTAGCCAGATGGTGGAAAATTCTGAAGATTCAAGAGTGTGGGCACGCACGAAAGCAGGTCAAGTCATTGCGCACATAAACGCAGCATCCAGCTTTGGATCGAAAATGAGGATAGAGAAAGTAGGAGGAAATAGAAAAGGGGCTACTGTCAGTTGCCTCAGACACCGGAGTTTCATTGAGGAAAAGAAGATGAGGTTCAGAAGAGGGGAGGTGGTGTTGTATATATATATATATATATATATATATATATATATATATATATATATATATATATATATATATATATATATATATATATATATATATATATATATATATATATATATATATATATATATATATATATATATATATATATATATATATATATATATAATGTCCAGTACCTTAGTGGCAAGATATAAGAGAGAGAAAAAGGGAGACAAAGGAACGGGAAAGCCTAGTATGTTCATCAATTATTCCTTCTCCTCCCTGATATCTTAGCTTATCGCAATTACCACCCCCAATTAAGAGCAAAAGCCAAAGTTTACAGCTGGCCCCTTTAATGAGTTTTGTCGTGTCAGAGATGTTGCACAGTTCCTTTAGCTACTGTATGTGAACACTCAGCTACATTCACTTGTCATTTTTATTGATTTGATCCCCCCTTCCACTTATGACTCGTTTTAAACAACCGCTAAGTTTAATACAGTATATATACCCTTCCATATTTTATCCACGGGCTCATTTACAATATTCCTCAATCAATATAATATTTCCTAATAACATAACTCACAATATTTCATAAAATTGTACTCGCAATGAACCTTTTCTCCCTAGATATTTTCATACGAGTATATATCGCATTTTAAATTAATAACTCCTAATATATATATATATATATATATATATATATATATATATATATATATATATATATATATATATATATATATATATATATATATATATATATATATATATATATATATATATATATATATATATATATATATATATATATATATATATATATATATATATATATATATATATATATATATATATATATATATATATATATATATATATGAGAAATATCCAACTAACAAGTGTTTTCTCTGAATCCACATTGATATCGATCGCGATCAACAATTCTTTATATATGTATCTTTTTTTTTTTTTTTTATAAATTAATGAATATAAGCTGATATTATTCCCATAATAATGTTAATATTTGATTGAATCGCTAAATCCTGTATTATCAATATTGATCATGCTTTTTTCCTTCGTTCCAACGATTACCGCAGTCAATATGGATACCTCAATGTCAATAATCTTCTTAGCACTTAATTCTCTTAGTAAAATCTATCGCATCAAATACACTTAATAATCTAAACTTTTTCACATGACTGACCACAAAGTTTAAATATTAAAAGCAAAAAATAAATACTTTACTATTTAGTCCTCTACAAGCCAACAACTGCTGAATGCAACATGACCCAGTGTACACCACCATGACTCAGTCCAGCTTTACTACTATTCATTTATGTGGCGGCTAAAATTATATTACTCATTATTTCCCGTCATGGACACTTTACTCTAATTTTCTCTAATTCTTATACATGAACAACGTACTTGTCTGACATCAATAGATTTTTTTTTTATTTCCACTTAATCTTAATTATGATTAAATACATTTTATTTATTTATTTATTTATTTATTTATTTATTTATTTATTTATTTTATTTTATTTATTTATTTATTTTTTTATTTATTTTTTTGTTATATCGATAGACATTCGTAACTCCTTCCTGAATAACCACAGTGAACTCTACCGTTTCAAATTCATTCATATTCCTTCAAAGCATTTATCATATATCTAGTAGTATACATATGTATGATCTATGATACTTGAATGTTATTACTCTCTTAGTTACCATACGTTGCGACGATCATTATTTTCCACGCAACCCCACTCGTATCTACTACTCAAAATCTTATATAAACCGACTTTATCTGCTGCAAAATTTTCCATAAATTATATCACTTTTTAAATTTCTCTGTTGTAATGTGTATGTGTTTTCTCTCCTCCCCCTTTTTTTGTTATGCCGCGGGTGAAACTGACTGGTGACTGCTGTAACAGATCGTAAACTCTCATTACCCTGGCACTATCCTTCCCAAAAGATATTTCGAAGACGTTTCCCATTGAAACAATAACTTGCTATATACAAGATAATCTTGAAAAAAATAAATGGATTCCGCGTTATTTTAAAAAATATTTACAATGTCACGTGCAACCCAGATTCAGAATTAATAAACATGATTACATGACACTTATTATGTTGACAACAGCTACTCACTGGATATTCAATGCAATAATTTTCATCCTTGATTCAACATTACTATCCGTCGCAACAACCTTGGTTTTACAGGTATCAGTCCTTTGGAACAATTTGTGCAACATTTGCATCACACCACTGCCATTAATCTTGTGTCCGAGATGTTGCACAGTTCCTCTAGCTACTGGATATAAATATTCAAGTAAATTCATCAACTTACTTAATGAATAATATTAATGCATAAAACATGGTTGTATATATAACTTCACACAATCAGGACATCAGGACTGAGTTTGGGGTATAAAAGGAGAGTGAGAGGTTGGAGGGATTAAGTTTCCACGAGTCACCTCACTTTTTCCCTCGTTCGCACGCAGTGTCCCGCCTTCCTCTTCTGTTTGGTACTGCGGCAGCCGACATCTTCATTTCTGTCAGATTTCCCTCGTCCACGGTCAGTCTCCTTAATGTTGGTAACCTTTTTTCCGCGTGGGTAATGTCTACTTGGCCCTCATCCCATTTCAAAACTGACAAAAAGTGGCAGTTTGAGAACTAGATTAGTTACGAACCCGGAACCATAAAGCTCCGAACAGTTTATAAGAGATACACCTGTGATGAAGACAGTTGGTTATTTAATACAGGTTTCAGGTGTTTAATGTAAATAGTTCCTAATATTTTTGTGTCTGTATGTGCGTCAGCTTTATGTAATATACTAAAATCCTTCTCCGAAAACGGATGATCACGTGTGTGTGTGTGTGTGTGTGTGTGTGTGAATATATTCTTATTGCTGTAAAAGGGGGATGAGCTCATAAAGTACCTTTATGTCAGATTCCTCTTGGTTTCTTCAATATATCGAGTCTTGGAGCTCGAAGGGGGGGGGGGTTAAGGTTAATTAATGTTATTTTTCTGTTGTATATAATTTAAGAAAGAATTGAATTTTGGGGTATTTATTTGAAGTTGGTATTGAATTACTTTTGCTTTGATTTTGTTAATTGTTCAATTTAGTTTTGATTTAGCTGTTGTTATTAGATATTAGCTGCCACCATTCATGGTTTCTGCCAAATAATTCTGATCTTGCTTTATATGGTAGCGTTTTAGCCGGAGGCTAATAAGGCACTGGAAAAAAATTCATGACAACAAGATTGAGTTTTATTGGTGTTACCTTTTAAACAAATATATTTTCACATTTTTTTTCTCTCTCTCTTCTGCTTCACAATGATTTTCTAGAAATTATTCCTGTTAGTCCTATACCGGGAACAATGATAGCTAATCAGTTCATAATAATAAAATTTAAATGAATGTATTATAAAAATTAATTTGTGCCTCATTTTTTGGAATAAAGAATCCTAATTGTGTAGGTGGTACATTCAATTGTGTGTGCATCACCGGTGTTTGACTATTATCTTATATAAAAAAAAACCCTACTCTGTTTACATTCTAAATTGTGTTCCCCCCTAAAAAAGAAAATAACTAACTGGTAAAGGGAATTTTACATCCTTCTCTGGACAATGATGTCAGTTAGCCTCTCACATAAATTATTAATACATGTAGATAGAAAAATGGTTATTTTCATATGAACCACCTTTAAACAATCCTGACGAACGTCCTTGTTGGCAACGATGTTAGTTAGGCTCTGACGGCGAAATCTCGCGCCCAGGTTTATATAGGCCGCCTTACCAGTCCGGAACTAATACTAATAGACAATTTTGCAATATTCTTAATAGTTTAGACCCCTTCTACATTCACAGATTATTCTTGAACATTTTCGCTAATGGTCCCACGTACTTCTGGATTCTAACACTGTCTATTAACAATTTTTGGATCTAAATATTAAGAAAGAATTTCTGGTATATTATCTCTTAACCTACAATGCTGTGTAATTGGGATTTTTCATGTGACTGGCCCAGGAGAACCGGAATATGGTTATTTTCTAGTTTCCTTGTAAACCAAGGGATATTACTCCGCCCCATCTCCAAATATCGTCAACTACTGTATCAACTTGCAGCTTACAATTCTATTTAATTTTCTTGCCCTAAAGTTTTACTGATTCCAAAAGTATATACAAAATGTTGTTTACATAACCAAGAAGAAAGTATATATATATATATATATATATATATATATATATATATATATATATATATATATATATATATATATATATATATATATATATACTTTAAAAAGTATATACAAAATGTTGTTTACATAACCAAGAAGAAAGTATATATATATATATATATATATATATATATATATATATATATATATATATATATATATATATATATATATATATATATATTCATGACTGTTCCTTTAGGCTATAAAAAAAATCATGGGATTATTATTATCTGGATGGTATTGTCTTTTTTTTTCTAATTGCTATTTTCTCCCATGACAGAAACGGGATAGAACTATTGTTTTCCGTGTAACACGTTAATTCAATATTAGGGTGTTTAGATTTTAAGTAACTTAGAAATTTAGGGATGTGTTGAGAATGTGTAAATAAAAGAAAGGTAACATCAACATATTTTCTGTAGAACAACATAGATTTAAATTCACTAGGACTTTCGTTTAACCACTTACTTTCATGATGATATAACATTAGCAAGAAAGGGGCCAAGCCAAGAACCCAAGCCACACAGTCAATTTGGACATATAGTTTATTGTTGAACAAGAAGGGGAGTCTTTAATTGGAAGTCTAATAGACCAGTAAATTGTTTTTATAATATGATTAAGGTAAGTGTCATGGTCCTTAAATAGTTCACCACAAATGATGTGCATGGTTTCAACAAGGATAATATTAGTAAAAATAAATTACTTGATATCAAAACTACCCTTGACCGTATTGTGAGCGTCTAATTTGTTTATTTCTTTAACGAAATCATAAGATTTTTTAAGGTAAGCTTATTTGACGTTAGCGGTCAAATAATATTTAACTAATATATAGTTAAATGTATTACTGATTCTCGGAATGGGTCTAATAGGGTTGCCAACTTTGTGCGTTTTCGGAAGACCATACAGGATAGCTGGAGATGAACCACTTGTGAACAGATGGTTAAAAATATCTTCAGTGATAGCCTTCCGTTAAGGAGTTGTCTCAGAAGTATAGCAAGCTTCTCTTCAGATTTAGTAATGCAGTGGAAAGATTTATATTTAATTAATCTAAACTTGGAAGAGTTACTTAAAATATGTTCAACTTTCATTTATTTATTTTTTTCAAAACAACTGTACCACGACCCTTGTCTGGTATAGTGATAATGATGGAGTCATCGGATTTTAATTTAATAAGAAAATCTTAATAAGCTTGTGGTAATTTCAGGAAAGAACGTTTAACTGATGAAATCTTGGAATGAGGATTGAGCAACTGAAGAGATGTCCTTAATTAGACTTACCCCATTCCTTGTATTTTTATGGCAGGTATTTAAGTGTATTGATTAACTGTTCAAACGCAAAAAAAATATTCACGAAGTTAATTTTACATCTAAGGAGGGAATACGAGAGTCCCAGCAAAGTACATCCATTTCTGAATTGCTAAGTGTTCTATTTAAAAGATTGATAACTATTTTGTTCTTGTTGACAGCATCGTTAATATGGATGCCAAAAGTTATTATTATTATTATTATTATTATTATTATTATTATTATTATTATTATGAGTGATTTTATCGTGTTCTGATTTAGAGTCATTGCTACGTTTTAACCTAGTATGCACGTAATTAAAATCTAAATATAAGACTGTATTCTTAAAGTTAAGGTAAGCTTAATCAGTCAGTAACTTGGAGATTGTCATTTCGAATGTGGTAACTCGAGTAAATTTTTAAAAAGTGAATTAATTACAAGCGAGTAGGCCACCTCCTATTGTAACTTAAAGGAATTGATGATTATGACGCAGTTTGTAAATGTGGCTGAGAAGTAGATTCTCCCGATGCTCCGAGAGAAAAGATGGGCTTTCATTTTTTTTTTTTTTCTTGGGTGGGCATGTTATGCAAGTATACGCCTGTCATTCGCTGATGTAAAAGAGAGGAAATGGGGGAGAAGTGAAGGAGGGGAGAGCGGGAATGGGAACAATGTAGGAGTCAACTGCTAGATTAGTGGGCTGAGTTTATAGTAATTTTTGTGAAGTCTAGTAGTGTTGCCTTATTTATTTATTTATTTAGTTTGTTTACTTCCCCACACAAAAGAAAAAAAAACTTTTGTCAACCAAGTATAGTAAAATCCCTCTCATCCAGCATTCGAGTATCCGGCAGCTTCAAGTATCCGGCACATTTTTCCCCGAGCCTTAAAATCAATAAAAAATCAATGTGTACTCATAAAATCGATTAAAATTCCCGCGCGAGGCATACTTTGTCCCCTCACCACCAGAGCGCACTGCTTCGTGCCACCCGCGGCCCACTACACTGTGTTTACTCAGTGACTCAGTCCCGCGTGTGCACTGTTTATCGCCTGACGCCTTCATCATGCCTAAAGTTGTAGAAAAGAGGAAGCGTGTTGTGCTTACACTTAAGCAGCTGATCAGATCAGCTGCTGATTAAGATCAGCTGATCTTTGTTATGGTAAGATGCGTGAGTGAAGGGTGGTGATTGTGGGCATAATTTCACTTCTATTCAAGTATCCGGCATGTCGGCAGTCCCGTTGATGCTGGATAAGAGGGATTTTACTGTAACTTGAAACCCATATCCCACAAGAAGGAATAAAAGTCATAGACTAATATAACAGAAACAAATTACAGCCGCCAGACCCCTTAATAAGTGTAATGATTTATTAGCGTAAAATGCGGTGTAGGTTCACTCGAGTACCATCCAGCAAACGGGATCACCGCATGCGTGTACAACGTCCCAGATGTACGATTCGATACTTCATTTGCGCTCTGCCGTTACAGAGTGAGTATCTCCTTGCTGGTCTGAGAATTAATTTGGTAGATGATATATTCAGCTCATGGTTTCTTGGGACGGTTTGACTATTCAAATACATTATTTTCGTGTCCAGTACTATTATTCTTACATTTTATGTGATCTTCGTTTCCAATGGATCACACTCGCTAAGAGCCGAAAACGCAGAGGTGATGAGTATAATGAGTTTAGGAAAGACAGGAAAGCTAAAGACATGTAAGTGGTGAATGAAGAGTTTGAATACGAAAATAACGTATCTGAATAGGCAAACCGTATCAAGAAACCATGAGCTGAATATATCATCTACCGAATGTATCCTTAGACCAGCAAGGAAATGCTTACTCAGTGACGGCAAAGCGCAAATGAGGCGTACGTCTGGCATGCTATATACGCATGCGCTAACCCCAAAGTGCTGGATGGACCTCAAGTGAACCTACATCGGAAACAAGAAGGATCTGTGTGTGCGTGGGATATCACTGTAGGTAGATGTCATACTGCATTATCCTGGAGCTCCCATCCACTAACCAGCCGCTAAAGGAGTTTATTTTGAGACGCTAGTTTAGAATGAGTAGTCCCAACTTATCGTAGTGAACCGCAATCAGTCTGGCTTGATATTCCTCGGTGTACGGACCTTCCAGCCAATCGGCCTATGAGAGGCATAGAGACAGGAGGATTGCACTGCATGGAGTAGAATGCCTGTTCCATTACATTAAGTCCAACAATAAGCAAACAAACCTGTCTTATGCTTTACAACAGCCATCTTAATAAATTATATGAATAAAGGCGTATATAACCAGAGAAGGAGAGAGAAAGAAAGGAAAATAATGTGTAAGAGAGAGAGCGAGAGATTAATTATCTATCTATCTATCTATCTATCTATCTATCTATCTAACTATATATATATATATATATATATATATATATATATATATATATATATATATATATATATATATATATATATATATATATATATATATATATATATATTTGTCATGGATCGGAGTCTCTTTACACTTTCACACCCGCCGATCACATGCGATTCCTGGTTGAGTCTCCAGGTAGACTAAGGTAGGACACTCAAAAGAAAGCACAGTTATAAATCTTTGATTTATAATTACACAGTAACTACAACGAAGGCCTGGCTAGCTATGCCTACACTCAGTGGCGCGTGAGCGGCACACAGAAAGAAATACTTATTTCTCCGGAAGTGAGGCCAATGCCTGGTCCTTCCCCTGGAAACACTACGATGTGACCACGTGGGTAGCGAACGAGGAAGAATTAAGCTATGTTGTAAGAGCACAGCTTTACGTTAAGTTACTTGATCACGGAGGTAAATAGCCGGCACTACGCACTGTATCACTCGACAAGGAGCGACGACCACGTGGTGACTGGGCGACTGCATATGCGCTCGAGAACAGGCCTTACCAAATAACTCACCCAAGGCGTTCCCCTGGTGTACTCACCCCTCCAGTCTGCTTCGATGAAAGCCAGCTTCGTCAGTCAGGGCTTCGGCTTACCGCTGCACCAAGCTGTCCTTTCTGCAGGCTGGTTCGGGTGGAGTCGAGGATGGCACGTCTTGGGCGCTGGATGACCCGGCCGGAAGTGAGGCCTGGCGAGATCGTGACCCGCTCACCTTGGCCCGCGCGCATTGATACAGGCTCCGCCTAACTGCCCGCATACCAAATGGTTCTCTCCTATGAGAGGGCGGTAATTTATTGCCCTCTCAAAAATCTAATGCTCCTGTGCTCTCATATATATATATATATATATATATATATATATATATATATATATATATATATATATATATATATATATATATATATATATATATATATATATATATATATATATATATATATATATATAGATAGATAGATAGATAGATAGATAGATAGATAGATAGATAGATAGATAGATAGATAGATATAGATATAGATAGATAGATAGATAGATAGATAGATAGATACAACCTATCTATGTAACCTATAAGAACTGTTCTTTCGTTTGAAGAAAAAAAAGTTATTTTTCTTATTTTTCATTTCTTTTTCATTATGATGAAGAATGAAGATAGAGAAAAATGATTCAACACAGGAATAAGGAAAAGTGAAAGAAAGATGAGGAAAAATAATCATCGCATTTTCTTGCAATTCCTTCATTCGTAAACATTTTTTTTTTTTTGTTTCTAGATTCTCTCTCTCTCTCTCTCTCTCTCTCTCTCTCTCTCTCTCTCTCTCTCTCTCTCTCTCTCTCTCTCTCTCTCTCTCTCTCTCTGTTATGATAATTATCCTTATTATTATTATTATTATTATTATTATTATTATTATTATTATTATTATTATTATTATTACTATTAAAAGAAATGAAGAACGAAAAATTTGTATACTGGTGAATATATATATATATATATATATATATATATATATATATATATATATATATATATATATATATATATATATATATATATATATATATATATATATATATATATATATATATATATATATATATATATATATATATATATATATATATATATATATATATATATATATATATATATATTGTTATGACCACTGTTCCCAGCCCCTTCACAAGGCTGCCGCACCTTGAATAGCTTCCCTGAACCATTTCCTACGTAGACTCAGTGTAAGATTCAAATATGGGTGTACAGGGTCCCTTGTGACTCTTGCACCTTTTTTACAACAGCTGTAACGCCAAATCACACTAATTGAGGTCGCCAGTCTGTTTTGCCTACCTACACACAAGGGAAATGCTATAACAACACTTAACACCCACAGCTGTGAAGGGATCGAGAACCACGTCTAGGAAAGAAAGTTGCAACATGCAATAACACGTAAATAGCTAAGGTATAAAACTACCATTTAAGACAAAACAAGCTCACTAACAAGAGACACTAGAACTACAAACGAGTGCCCACGAACACGGGAGAATCATTCACCGCTTACTGTGCAAGAGGTCGGCCTGCACAAATATGCAGCCGAGGATTTACTTCCCTGGGTATGGAGTGTGTTATACACAACTATGGTCTCTTGCAGACTACTATGGAGACTCCTATTCTATATAAGCAGGACGGGGCGTGCGGCCAGTAATGTCTCATTTATCCTCTTAAGGCAACTGACCATACTAATTCTTATCCTGCCTCAGTCTCCTTCAGATATTACGGGCCATCTCCATACATCTACTCTGTCCAAGTGCTGAGTAGTGACTGATTTTGGGAAAGCGCTCCCAACACTCTCCCTCTGCTGCTATTGGGAGGGAGTACTAAGAAGTGGGCGGAACGAAACACATACATACGCACACCCACCCACACTCTGCTCCCTGTGCTGTCTTTACACAAATAAAACACCCTACTTCTAAAAATTCTATTGATTAAACTAGGGAGCTTAGATGAATGCTGATTACTTTATTGACAAGAGCAACTCTAGTACCAGATACTGGGTGAGACTCAGATTGAATGGATAATTGAATGGGAAATAGGAGTGACTGTGCGGATATTATCTTAGGAGCTCTAGGGTAAGCGTCCAGCAGGACGCATCTCAGTCTCGTCTTTGGCCTGTCTCTTTTCTCATCTTCCTCTCTCTCCCCTCTTTCTTTATCCGTTTGTCACTAATTTTTTACTAGTTTCTTCATTCTATATTGCTTTATCTCGCTGCACATAGCACGCCTCCTCATAAACAAAAAGCTTACAAAAGCTTACGAAAATTTTAGGAACAACAAATTCATAATTACACAAAATTCATCGGGCGCATCAGCAGACTCAAACAAGGGGTGCATAATTATCACAAAACTTCAAGGTCTACTATAGCACTGATATGAATAATTAATGCGCAACTAGAAATAATAGGGCTCCCACTAGGACCTCCAACTGAGACTGTCATTTCTTTTTTCTCCTCTCCCCGGACCTGTCTCTGGCACTACACCAGGACCTATGGTCTTCGCGGCTACACTGGTGTGCAATCTTTTTTTTTTTTTTTTTTTTTGTAAGGCATTATACTGAGATCTCTTTTCCAGGAGCCATAGCTGTCCCAACTCTGTCTGTGACTGGTCACTCCTCCTCCGTCTCCGTCGTCTTCTCGGTCCCCTACCTTCCTTACTTCTACACCAACTCTCACCTCTGATCCTAAGCTCTTCACTACACACCCTGCTCCATCTGTATCTTCTCCACACCGTACAAACTTCAGAGTCACCATGCAATGACTTCCCTGCATCCATGCACTACACAATGCACCCATCAGGTACCGTAGTCTCCTAGTGCATCATTATCACGGCAGGGCCGGCAAAATACTTCCCAGCCAAACACTACTCTCAATCGGGCCTGCACTGCCCACACCATAACTCCCACTTGCCCGCTATAGATATAGCGACATTATTACGCATGATTCCTCCCGTCGACTCCTTGATGACACAAGTATCTCTACAACGAGCTGACGGTTGTTCCTTTCCAGGACGCTGCACCCTCATTCCCGCACACTGAACTAAATTTCCGCATGTCCCCATCACAACACCGCCAATCCCGGCTCCAACATGAGCCTGGCCAACGTGCCCCTGGGCTGCCTCCTCTGGTTCCAGCAACTGCTTCTGTGTGCAAGCCTCTCCCATCATTTCCGATACTTTGTCTCTTCGAGGAAGCTGACATCCATCAATAGATACTACACATCTCGGGCCCAGCACCTGACAAGTAATAACAGATTGGCCAAACAAAGCTCCAGCACCAGTGAGCGATACACTATCACTAGCAATACACTATTACTAGCAGCCTTACACAGCGCTGTCTCTCGAGGCAGCGCTGTAACGCTCGCGTTAATAACGTCATCATAACTCGCCCCGAAGGAGGAACCAGGCTAGCAACATCACAAATCGCCCCCATCCTGGGAGAAACAACACTGGCCATAACACAACTGAGAAAGACCCAGACAAGAGGTCATCAGGCTTACCAGCCTGACCTACGCGGTTACGGCCAGCAAACATGGCTACACCCAACCACCAAAACCGCACCAAACGGTTCCGAATCAAGCCGACTCCAAAATGGCCAAGCACCAGGCCGCTACTCTCTTCCAGCACCCATGCCTCCTTAATTGCGGATGGCATATCAAAATGGATCATTAAACCTCCGTCCTCCTCTCTCCGCCAGATATTCACAATAGTGTTTCAACAAACTCTCCTTGACCCTAAACTTTCTTGCTATCCACTGGCTGTTGCCCTCCGTGTGCTGTTGCAGCAACTGCCAGCACGGGTGGCTCACCACGTAAGCAAAACACCCACCGTGTCTGGTCCTGGCAGGGAAACATCCTGCTCCCTGCCTCAGGTACACCTCGCAGGAGAGGAATCTCCCACCTCTCCAGCAGAGTCAAAACCCTTGCTAACAGCGGGACAGGCCTCTGGGCACTACCCTCACTGTGGCCTCAGTAAAAACACAGCGCTCCTTATGGTGGCCCTGCCTTATTGCAGTCGACCCCTGGAGTCACAGATCCCGCGGGCACCCAACGCCAGGATGCTCGTCTCGCCTTAGGGCGAGTAACAACAGGCCTAACAGAGTCAACAACATCAGTAAACTCCACATCCGGGTCGGCGTCCGCGGATGGGAGCTGCACCCAGACTCTTCCACCAGCCAGGTCATTCCCCAGAAGGAAATCGACCCCTAACACTGGCAGGTCCTCCGTTAGTCCCATCCACGCCTCCGCGGTCATGGTGTTGGAGCAGTTTCTTAATGTGGCCGAGAAGGAGTTAGTATGGCTTCTTCGCAAGAAAAACTCAAAAGACTCAAGGAGGCGGCTTACATGGGCAGATGATCACGTGTTGACGCACCGGCCTGTGTCACGTTGGATTGGTGGTACGTCTGCTGGAGCTGGCGTACCTATCTGGTAGCGCGGCCGGCGCCAGTTTGTCTAAGAGTCCACGTTTTAGTAGTTAGCCTTGTTGGTAATAAGTCTCCACCCAACCCACGATGAAGACAGTCTGGGAGCATGCAACACAGCACTCCCTGTTATAAATTGCAGCCCACGTATTATTATAGAAGTACGGGACACTTCAAATTTAATTGTCCCAAATTAATAACCGCCACAGCTTCCAAGACTCCCCAGAAGCCGATGGCGTTGATTGTGCCCAAGGTCGGGACCAGGAGAGTGATGATATCCAGGCTGTGTTTAGTCATGTGGGTGGAAAGACCGTTGTGGCCGCCCCCCTCATCTATTGTTACCTCACCATCTCCTGTGAGGTCTGAGTTGGACTGGTCTAAGTTGGACTGTTAAGATTGATGGGGTTACCTATCCCATTACAGTTTTAAGAGGACTGCTGTGCCGGAATGTGGCTGGAAGGCGAGTTGCCTGTGACCAGCCTGTGTGGTCCCTGGGAATTGGCGCCGCGGAGAGCTGTGAGAAGGACAGGGATTTGGGGTTGTAACTATATATATATATATATATATATATATATATATATATATATATATATATATATATATATATATATATATATATATATATATATATATATATATATATATATATATATATATATATATATATATATATATATATATATATATATATATATATATATATCAATGTTCACCACCAGCTTTAGCTTTCCTCTACCTTCACTGACCATCCTGGTCAACTTTGCTACCCTCCACAACCTAGAGCAATTGGTGCAACACCCTACTCGTATTCCTGACCGTCCTGGAGATACGCCCAACATTCTTGACCTTTTCCTGACCTCTAATCCTTCTGCTTATGCTGTCACCCTTTCTTCTCCGTTGGGCTCCTCCGATCACAATCTCATATCTGTATCTTGTCTTATCGCTCCAATCCCTCCTCAGGATCCTCCTAAGCGAAGGTGTCTCTGCCATTTTGCCTCTGCTAGTTGGGGGGATCTGAGGAGGTATTTTGCTGATTTTCCTTGGAATGACTACTGCTTCCGTGTCAAAGATCCGTCTTTGTGTGCTGAGCGCATAACAGAGGTGATAGTGTCTGGCATGGAGACGTACATTGCTCACTCTTTTTCTCGACCTAAACCTTCCAAACCTTGGTTTAATACAGCTTGTTCTCGTGCTATATATGATAGAGAGGTAGCCCACAAAAGGTACTTAAGCCTTCCATCACCAGAATCTCATGCGCTATATTTCTGCCCGGAACCATGCCAAGTCTGTTCTCCAACTTGCCAAAAACTCCTTCATTAACAGAAAGTGTCAAAACCTTTCAAGATTTAACTCCCCTCGTGACTTCTGGCATCTAGCCAAAAATATCTCCAATAACTTTGCTTCTTCTTTCCCTCCTTTATTTCAAACAGATGGCACCACTGCTATCACATCTATTTCCAAAGCTGAACTCTTCGCTCAAACCTTTGGTAAAAATTCTACCTTGGACGATTCTGGGCTTGTTCCTCCCTCTCCTGCACCCTCTGGCTACTTCATGCCACGTATTAAAATTCTTCGCAATGATGTTTTCCATGCCCTCGCTGGCCTAAACCCTCAGAAGGCTTATGGACCTGATGGGGTCCCTCCTATTGTTCTCCAAAACTGTGCCTTCATGCTTGCACCTTGCCTAGTCAAACTCTTTCAGCTCTGTCTGTCAACATCTACCTTTCCTTCTTGCTGGAAGTTTGCCTACATTCAACTTGTTCCTAAAATGGGTGACCGTTCTAATCCCTCAAACTACCGTCCTATTGCTTTAAATTCCTGCCTGTCTAAAGTTTTTTAATTTATCCTCAACAAGAAAATTCTTAAACATCTATCACTTCACAACTTTCTATCTGATCGCCAGTATGGGTTCCGTCAAGGCCGCTGTGCTGGTGATCTGGCTTTCGTTCCTGACTCTTGGTCATCCACTTTTAAAGATTTTGGTGAAACTTTTGCTGTTGCCTTGGACATATCAAAAGCTTTTGATAGAGTCTGGCACAAAGCTTTGATTTCCAAACTACCCTCCTACGGCTTCTATCCTTCTCTCTGTAACTTCATCTCAGGTTTCCTTTCTGACCGTTCTATTGCTGCTGTGGTAGACGGTCATTGTTCTTCTCCCAAATCTATTAACAGTGGTGTTACTCAGGGTTCTGTCCTGTCACCCACTCTCTTCTTATTATTCATTAATGATCTAAACCTAACTTCTTGTCCTATCCACTCCTACGCTGATAATACCACCCTGCACTTTTCCACATCTCTTCATAGACGTCCAACCCTTCAGGAGGTAAACATTTCACGCAGGGAAGCCACAGAATGCCTGACTTCTGAGGTTTCTAAAATTTCTGATTGGGGCAGAGCAAACTTGGTATTGTTCAATGCCTCAAAAACTCAATTCCTCCATGTATCAACTCGACACAACCTTCCAGACAACTATCCCCTCTTCTTCAATAACACTCAACTGTCCCCCTCTTCTACACTGAACATCCTCGGTCTGTCCTTTACTTATAATCTGAACTGGAAACTTCACATCTCATCTCTAGCTAAAACAGCTTCTATGAAGTTAGGTGTTCTGAGACGTCTCCGCCAGTTTTTGTCACCCCTCTCAGCTGCTAACTCTGTACAAGGGCCTTATCCGTCCATGTATGGAGTATGCTTCACATGTCTGGGGGTTCCACTCATACTGGGGGGTTCCACTCATAGACGTCCAACCCTTCAGGAGGTAAACATTTCACGCAGGGAAGCCGCAGAATGCCTGACTTCTGAGGTTTCTAAAATTTCTGATTGGGGCAGAGCAAACTTGGTATTGTTCAGTGCCTCAAAAACTCAATTCCTCTATCTATCAACTCGACACAACCTTCTAGACAACTATCCCCTCTTCTTCAATAACACTCAACTGTCCCCCTCTTCTACACTGAACATCCTCGGTCTGTCCTTTACTTATAAATCTGAACTGGAAACTTCACATCTCATCTCTAGCTAAAACAGTTTCTATGAAGTTAGGTGTTCTGAGACGTCTCCGCCAGTTTTTGTCACCCCCCCCCAGCTGCTAACTCTGTACAAGGGCCTTATCCGTCCATGTATGGAGTATGCTTCACATGTCTGGGGGGTTCCACTCATACTGCTCTTCTAAACAGGGTGGAATCAAAAGCTTTTTGTCTCATCAACTCCTCTTCTCTAACTGACTGTCTTCATCCTCTCTCTCATCGCTGCAATGTTGCATCTCTAGTTGTCTTCTACCGCTATTTTCATGCTAACTGCTCTTCTGATATTGCTAACTGCATGCCTCCCCTCCTCCCGCGGTCTCGCTGCACAAGACTTTCTTCTTCCTCTCACCCCTATTCTGTCCACCTCATTAACGCAAGAGGTAACCAGTATTCTCAATTATTCATCCCTTTCTCTGGTAAACTCTGGAACTCCCTGCCTGCTTCTGTATTTCCGCCTTCCTATGACTTGAATTCCTTCAAGAGGGAGGTTTCAAGACACTTACCCGCTTTGGACCCTTTTATAGGACTGGCATTTCAGTGGGCATTTTTTTTTATTGGATTTTTGTTGCCCTTGGCCAGTGTTTCTCCTACATAAAAAAAAAAAAGAATACGGAAACCCGCTATAACGGGGTCCTGTATAATATATATATATATATATATATATATATATATATATATATATATATATATATATATATATATATATATATATATATATATATATATATATATATATATATATATATATATATATATATATATATATATATATATATATATATATATATATATATATATATATATATATATATATATATATATATATAATGGTTTCTAGGAAGCTCCTAAGGAATCCCTTTTCGGGCGTGCCTGGCAGCGCCGAGCAGGCTCAGCATGGACCTACCAAGATGGACTAAGGATGATACTGGAGGAAGACAATGCTATCATTGTTGACAGAACAACTGTCACCAGTATCCTGCACACCAGTTTTGCCAAGGTATCTCTCTCTCTCTCTCTCTCTCTCTCTCTCTCTCTCTCTCTCTCTCTCTCTCTCTCTCTCTCTCTCTCTCTCTCTCTCTCTCTCTCTCTCTTTGGTTTTATAATTTATAGTAGGTGTGACTCTTGAGACGTACTTCTTCAAATAAAATTGTGAATTCTTTAGATTTTACAAGATGGTGCAGATGGGTGGCTTTTGGAATGATAAGGGGGAAGTTACTTTTCTGCAATGTAGAAGACTCAACATTTGTGTCAGTATGAAACTAATGAAGCAGTCATGCTGTCCTTATCAGGGTTTTTCTGGAAGCCCTACCGTCTCGCCCTGGCAGCATGTACACTACTGCTCAATCGCCAACGTGTTCGATTCCGGACGCGGGGCTTTTCTCCCGAAGCTCAGCATTATTGTTACAGCACTTCTTCCATCTTAGAAGAAGTAAAACTGTAGTAAATACCACTGCAAAATCATATAACTCGCTTTAAAAACAGGCTAACACAGCTTGAAAACCAGATTGATTAAGTGAATCAATATGGGTATAGTAACACCCAGAGTGTTAGTGATCCAGCCATACCAAGGGAAGAACAGAATGAATACAGTGCAGATGTGTTAGTAAAAGCAATTAAAGATAACTTTCATCTAAACTTCAATGTTGCACATAGGCTAGTTGCTAAGAAAACACTGAATATTATTAGAACCATCACTGTTAAACTTGACAGCAGAGAAAAGAAACATGAAATAATGTTTGTTTGTATTATAGTAAAACCAAATCTGTACATTAATGAAAGTCTGATTTCAATACACCGATCTTTATTTAAAATAATATGGGACATCAGAAAACAACACAGACAATTAGTAGATACGGAGCACGTCTTATAGCTGGGCGGGGAGTGAGGCCTAGCAGGATCGTGACCCCCTCACTTCTCATAGACACCGCCCACACAGGCGCGGGGGAGATGGTTTCTCCTGTTTGGTTCCGCGGAAACTATTTTCCTTGCAAAACTTGTGCTCGCGTTCACGTGCCCTCACACTTTTCAGTTTCTATATTTATACAACTCTGGCATTAGTACTGCCTTGATAGCAACTATCTTACACTACTCTCAATCTTTCTTTCTTCCTACCCCTTAACACCACCCTATCTCCGCTTCATTTTAATAGCTTCCTTTACCTTACCATGCTTTATCTTTTATCATATTTCTCCTCCCTTTGCTTTGACTGTATCTCATACTCTTTACTACTTTCTTACTATGTACTACACATTCGCTTCCCTTACCTACTTTCTATCCGCTTAGCTAACTATTATTACACCCCTTTCTGTTCCCTGTATTTATTACCTCTTTTCTTACTATATGTCCTGATCACTATCTACTTTCTTACCTTTTACTCTTTAATCTTATCCTATTTCTTCTCCCTCATATTTTTAACTAATATCTATGTACTATCTACTCTCTTGCCTACTTTCTTACCTAATTACTCTTTGGTAAGCTAACACTATTACTATACCCCTTTCTTCTTTCGCTGTTCCCTGTATTATTACCTCTTTTTCTCACTCAATGTCCTTATCACTAACTACTTCCTTACTACTTACATACCTATTTACCAAACCTACTTAACTACTTATTAATTGCTTATCAAACTTCATTATTAGTTTATTTCCTCCTGTTTCAGATATCTCCTGTATCAGTACTTCCTCTTATGATTACTGTTATTGTTATTGCCACTAATCATCATTATATCTACCATTAATACCATTATTACTATCAGAATAATTGTATATAATACTTATAATTACTCTATAACTACAGCCACACACAGACTTCAACTTATATCACAATTGCAAGAAAATCTGTCAGTGTTGTTAATTACATCTATATACGTCTATATATTATTATTTTTTAAGCATACCTGGGGTACCTTTCATGTTGTATCTAAGTTTTATTTAGTTGTTATTCTCTATATTGTCTTTATCTTTACATACATCCTGTGGAGAACTTATATAAGTCCATATATGATGACATTTATCTCAACAACGATAATGCTAACACTTTGAATTTAGAATTAAGTGTAACTGAAAAAAAAACTCGGGTCAACAAGACCTCAACAGTTTATCCATGTATTTCAATTTTAATGAATATATTTTTGCTTTTTTTTTTTTTTATGCAGGAAGGATACTGGCCAAGGGCAACAAAAATCTAATAAAAAAAAATGCCCACTGAAATGCCAGTCCCATAAAAGGGACAAAACAGTGGTCAAAAATTGGTGGATAAGTGTCTTGAAACCTCCCTCTTGAAGGAATTCAAGTCATAGGAAGGTGGAGATACAGAAGAAGGCAGGGAGTTCCAGAGTTTACCAGAGAAAGGGATGAATGATTGAGAATACTGGTTAACTCTTGCGTTAGAGAGGTGGACAGAATAGGGGTGAGAGAAAGAAGAAAGTCTTGTGCAGCGAGGCCGCGGAAGGAGGAGAGGCATGCAGTTAGCAAGATCAGAAGAGCAGTTGGCATGAAAATAGCGGTAGAAGACAGCTAGATATGCAAAATTGCGGCGGTGAGAGAGGGGCTGAAGACAGTCAGTTAGAGGAGAGGAGTTGATGAGACGAAAAGCTTTTGATTCCACCCTGTCTAGAAGAGCAGTATGAGTGGAACCCCCCCAGATATGTGAAGCATACTCCATACATGGACGGATAAGGCCCTTGTACAGAGTTAGCAGCTGGGGGGGTGAGAAAAACTGGCGGAGACGTCTCAGAACACCTAACTTCATAGAAGCTGTTTTAGCTAGAGATGAGATGTGAAGTTTCCAGTTCAGATTATAAGTAAAGGACAGACCGAGGATGTTCAGTGTAGAAGAGGGGGACAGTTGAGTGTCATTGAAGAAGAGGGGATAGTTGTCTGGAAGATTGTGTCGAGTTGATAGATGGAGGAATTGAGTTTTTGAGGCATTGAACAATACCAAGTTTGCTCTGCACCAATCAGAAATTTTAGAAAGATCAGAAGTCAGGCGTTCTGTGGCTTCCCTGCGTGATATGTTTACCTCCTGAAGGGTTGGACGTCTATGAAAAGACGTGGAAAAGTGCAGGGTGGGTGGCTGCAGTCATTACCTTCTTACCACACATTAATATTAGATCTTTACACAAAAACTTTGATTCACTATTTTCTATTCCAGTTGTTTGTGCAAACCACTTGCAATTACGGAAACATGGTTACACACAAAACATTTATATTCTACGGAAAGGTATGATTCACGTAAAAGTGAGGTATTTATTTATTTCGGGCGGCTGTGAAGTAAGACAGCCATTGTATTTCACGCCCATAGCTAATGGGTCTACCATTCTGATCGGTCACCCTTATGGAAACAACGTCTGTTAGTGTCTTATTAGGAGGTTTGTATGGGATCTGGTGAAAATCTCGAGCTCCAGCTGTTTCCATGGTAACTGGATCTAAGAGATTTACCGTTACGCCGCCATACCTAATGGGCGTCACTCAGTCTGAGTAGAAAAGAGCGAAATGTACTCCACCGTCCTGACGAAGAGTGTAGGCAGCCGGCACATTAGTAACATCATTAGTAAGTGGCATTATTGGGTCATAGATAGTGTATTCGCCTGGATAATCAAACCCCAGGCACTAAACCATTCTGGAACCAAATCTGATAGCAAGTTTACAAAAATGTCCATCGCTTGTACAAAGACCTTTTACGCACAATCATGTCTGTCTCTCGCAGTTGTACACTATAATAAAAAAAAAAAGTTCCACTCTTAGAATAACGTGAATATTGATCCCTGAAGATATTTTGAAGTGTGCTTGACATTTCGGCATTAAGAATATGTATCATATACCTCGTATCTCTAGCTTCGATGTTGGATTGAGGTAAGAAGGCGTAGAGGTAGTAAAAGTGCATTGGATTCACGTGTGCTGCAGCCCATACTTTTATATGAGCCTTTCTTTTGTGTCTGGTATGATATTATGTCTTAGGATATAAGAAATTAACCAGTGCCACTATATAATTCTTATTAAGATTGAGGTGTAAAAGAGGGTTAGTCTATTTTGAAAATGACTCGAAATGTTATCTTGGTAAACGTCTCCGTTTCCTAAATTAGTGAGGTAGACAATACTCATCTCCCTCCATGGTTGGTTAGCAACTGATTCAACCACACACCATATGATTACATTTATACACAGCTTTCTTTCTTTCTTTTTTTTTTTTTACTTCATATGCACTTTATTCAGGTAAACGAACAACAAAAAAAAAACAAGAACAGTTTGAGTGCCTAAAGGTTGGAATCTGGCAGCTATTGCTTGTTTTCCACTCTTCATGTCGCCTCACACGGCATCCCATTTCTATAGGGATAATATATATATATATATATATATATATATATATATATATATATATATATATATATATATATATATATATATATATATATATATATATATATATATATATATATATATATATATTTTTTTTTTTTTTTTTTTTTTTTACATCCTTATGTATCATGGCCAGTACGGCTAATTTCTTCATGCAGGTCTTAAAGTTATGTTGATGATTCATCCGTGTATCTGTTTTTAGGCCTTCGACATAGTGCCAGTCTTAAAATGTTTTCAATGTCTGAGATGCTCTACTGTTGTTCTCGATAGATACGTCCCATCCAAACTGCATCATACAGGCGATAAGGTATGGTAAATTTTTTTCCTCGAGTGGTTCTTGTTCATCACGGCTTTCGAAAGATTAGAAAATCGCTTTCGACGGTTCTAAATATTTTCATGTCCGTACACGCCATGTCTTTGACGAGGCCAAAACCGTCCCAGCCAATGAAGTTTACAGTGCATTTTATAGAATTTCTCCGACTGCAGAATTCTTCATCGCAGTCTCTCAGTGACTGCCAGCAGCTCCATGGCGATTTTTTTTTCTTATTGTAGGAGGGACAATGGCCAAGGGCAACGAAAGCTACAACAAAAAAAGGCCCACTGAGGTGCCGGTCGCCCGAACAGTCAAAATCGTTAGTCAAAAATACAAGATAACTGTCTTGAAACCTCCCTCTTGAAAGAATTCAAGTCATAGGAAGATGGAAATACAGAAACAGGGAGGGAATTCCAGAGTTTACCAGAGAAAGGGATGAATGATTGAAAATACTGGTTAACTCTTGCATTAGAAAGATGGACAGAATTGGGGTGAGAGAAAGAAGAAAGTCTTGTGCAGCGAGTCTGCAGGAGGAGGAAAGGCACGTAGTTAGCAAGATTAGAAGAGCAGTTGGCATGAAAATAGTGGTAGAAGATAGCAAGAGAAGCAACATTGCGGCGATGAGAAAGAGACCGAAGACAGAGGAGAGGAGTTGATGAGACGAAAAGTTTTTGATTCCTCACTGTCTCAAAGAGCGGTATGAGTGGAACCTCCCCATACACGTGAAGTATACTCCATACATGGATAGTTAAGGCCCCTGTACAAAGTTAGCAGCTGTTGGTATGAGAAAAACTGGCGGAGACGATTCAGAATGCATAACGTCATAGAAGCTTTCTTAGCTAGAGATGAAATGTGAAGTTTCCAGTTAAGATTATAAGTAAAGGATAAACCGAAGATGTTCAGTGTACAAGAGGGGGACAGTTGAGTATCACTGAAGAAGAGGGGACAGTTGTCTGGAAGGTTGTCTCGACTTGATAGATGAAGGAATTGAGTTTGTGAGGCATTCATCAATACTAAGTCTGCTTTGCCCCAATCAGAAATGTTAATAAGATCAGAAGTTAGAAGTTCAGTGGCTTTCCCGCATGAAATGTTTACTTCCTAAAGAGTTGGATTTCAACGAAAAGACGTGGAAAAGTGTAGGGTGGTATTTTGAGCGGAGCAGTTGATAGGACAAGAAGTTTGCTTTAGAAGATCATTGAAAAAATAACATGAAGAGAGTGGGTGACAGGACAGAACCCTGAGGAACACAACTCTTAATAGATTTAGGAGAACAGTGACCATCTACCACAGCAGCAATAGAACGGTCAGAAAAGAAACTTGAGATAAACTTACAGAGAGAAGGATAGAAGCCGTAGGAGGATAGTTTGGAAATCAAAGCTTTGTACCAAACTGTATCAGAATCTTTTGATATGTCTAAAAGAACACCAAATGATTCAACAAAATCTCTAAAAGAGGATGACCAAGACTCAGTAAGGAAAGCCAGAAGATCACCAGTAGAGTGGCCTTGACGGAACCCATGCTGGCTCTCAGATAGATGGTTGTGAAGTAATAGATGTTTAAGAATCATCCTGTTGATGATAGGTTTAAAACCTTTAGATAAGCTGGAAATTAAAGCAATAGAACGGTAGTTTGAGGGAATAGAACGGTCACCATTTTTTAGGAACAGCCTGAATGTAAACTTCCAACAAGAAAAAAAGGTAGATATTGATAGACAAAGTTGAAAGAGTTTGGCAAGGAAAGATGCAAGCCCAAAGGCACAGTTTCGGAGAACAATAGCAGGGATCCCATTAGGTCCATAAGCCTTCCGAGGGATTAGGCCAGCGAGGGTATGGAAAACATCATTGCGAAGGATTTTAATAAGTAGCATGAAACAGAGGGTGGAGGAGAGAGAGGAACAAGCCTTGAATTACCCAAGGTAGACTTTTAGCTTTAGAATTAGATGAGAATACAGTGGTGCCATCAGGTTGAAATGAAAGAGGGAAAGATGAAGAAGAAAAGTTATTGGAAATGTTTTTTGGCTAGATGCCAACAATCAAGAAGGGATTTAGATTTTGAAAGATTTTGACACTCTCTTAATGAAGAGGTTTTTGGCTAGTTGGAGAACAGACTTGGCATGATTCCGGACAGAAATATAAAGTGCATGAGATTCAGAAAATGGAAGGCTCAAGTACCTTTCGTGGACCACTTCTCTATCATGTATAGCGCGAGAACAGGCTATGTTAAACCAAGGTTTGGAAGGTTTTAGGTCGTGAGAGCGAGCGAGCGAGCGAGAGAGAGAGAGAGAGAGAGAGAGAGAGAGAGAGAGAGAGAGAGAGAGAGAGAAACGTAGGCCTCCATGCCAGACATTATCATCACTGTTATGTGCTCAACACACAGAGATGGGTGTTTGACACGAAACCAGTAGTCATTCCAAGGGAAATCAGCATAATACCTCCTCAGTTGCCCTTAATTAGCAGAGGCAACCTTAATTAGCCCGAGGCACCTCTGCTTTGCAGTATCCTCAGGTAAGATTGGAACGATAGCACAAGATACATTATATGAGGTGATCGGAGGAGACAGTGTGTGACGGAAAAGACAGTTTGACAGCATAAGCTCAAGATCAAGAATGTTCGGCGTATATCCAAGACAGTCAGAAATACGTATAGGATGTTGCACCAGTTGCTGTAGGTCATAGAGGATAGCAAAGTTAAAGGGTAGCAAGATGTGAAAGGAGAGGAAGGCAAAGCTGTTGGTGAACACTGAAGTCCCAAGAATGGAGTCAGAATGTGCTCCACTTTGGAAGTTAAGTACTCAAAAAATTTCTTATAATCAGAGAAGGTAGGTGAGAGGTATATAGCACAGATAAATTTAGTTTGAGAGTGACTGTAATCGTAGCCAGATGGTGGAAAACTCGGAAAATTTAAGAGTGTGGGCACGAAAGCACGTTAATTCATTGCGCATATACACGCAACATCTAGCTTTGGAATGAAAATAAGATTAAAAAAAGAAGTAGAAGGGAACAGGAAAAGAGGCTACTATCAGTTGCCCCTGACACCTGTATTTTAGTGAGGAAAAGGTAAGGTTTAGTAGAGGAGACGTGGTGTTTTACAGATTCAAAATTAGATCTAAGGCCGTGAATGTTGCAGAAGATAATGAAAAAAAGGTTGAGGGGGGGGATGTCAAAACACTTAGGGTCGATACTAGAAGACCAGTCCGACCTGGATACATTTTTTGGTTCCCTCCCCAGTTGGGGATTCCGAGGCTGGTATAGCGGTCGCCATATTTAATTTAGAATTTTGAGTGAAGGGTGTGCATGTAAGTAGGTGCATGTAGTTTAGTGTGAAGGAAGTCTTTAGAAGGCAGGCTGTGGCTCTGAGAAAGGGAAACGCTCAGTGAGGTCACAGCTGGGTTATTGATGAGTTCATAGCATCCCCTGATCCAGTGTTTGAGACCTCACTGAGATTAATTTTCGTTTCGGCAGGTGTTTACTGCCTCCTCCTGCGAAATGCGTTGGGACAGATTTGATTCCATCAAGAAATGCCTTCATTTCAATGCCACTACCGATCAAGACAAAAATTATAAATACACCAAACTGCGCCCTCTGATCACTCATCTCCAAGAGAAGTTTATGGAACACTTCATCCCTTCGCAGTGTGTATCACATGATGAGGCAATGGTAAAATACTCTGGGAAACATGGGTGTAAACAGTCCATTCACAACAAACCTATTTGTTTTGGCTATAAAATATGGTGCCAAAACATTACCTCTGGCTACCTGCATGCGTTTGATCTATACCAAGCCAAGACTTAGAAAGGGGATGAAAACATGGAAAGTGACCTTGGAAAAGCTGCCTCTGCTGTTATGCATCTCATTGATGGGTACAGTGATAGTGCAAAAGTTCTGCCATACCATTTCTTTTTTGACAACTTTTTCACTACAGTTCCACTGTTAGTAGAGTTAGTCAAGAGAGGCTATGATGGAACAGGAATCATTAGAAGTAATAGGTTAGATAAAACCTGCCCTCTACCCAGTGTTGCTCAAAAAGATAAGAAAGAAAGGGGGACTGTTTCATCCGTGTCAGGAAAAGTACATTCAAAGGAAATAAAAGTAACAAGATGGAAAACTAATACGGCCGTAACTGTATGTTCTACACTCCATAGTCAAAATCCTACAGGAAAAGCGAAAAGGTGGTCAAAAAAAGACAATAAGTATGTGCAAATAGATATTCTTAAAGCTGTTTAGGTTTACAATAGTAACATGGGTGGGACGGATAGGATGGATCTGAATATCAATGCGTATCGCATTGGTATTCGAGGAAAAAAGTGGTGGTGGTGTCTTCACGTGGATGGTAGATGCTGTTATCCACAATGCTTGGCAAATAGCTCAAAGCAGAGGAACAAACACTGACCAGTTGATGTTTAGGCGAGAGGTAGCCATGGCCTACCTATACATGTATACAGTAGAGCCCCCGGGAGAAGGAAGCTTTCTGTACCTGGTGTTGAAGAAATGAGATATGACAACTTGGGTCACTTTGTACAACCACTTCAAGGTCATGCAAGAAGGAAGTGCATGGATGAGAACTGTAAATCTGTAGTGCGCAGAGAGTGTTGCAAATGTGATGTCGGACTATGTATTCCATGTTTTGCTTCTTACCACAAGCGTAAATAAGATACACATATGTATGTAAGTTTGTTTCAGTTGTTCCAGCAATTTGGAATGTCATTTTCGTAGAAGAGACAATTTTCGTTTATGTTATGTTTAAGTATATCCCAGAAAATGGTTTGTTTTTATAGCCAATAAAGCAGTGTTTACGGAATGTGGAGTTTTTTGTATCCATTTTCTTTTTAGGTAGCCATATGGTCACCATTTGTATCTCAGTATTCGATATATTATTTTCATTTTAGGGCTCTTTCTGATCATTTTTACATTCAATAGAATAATACTATGAAGGTTATAACGAAATTTGAAAAAAAAAAAAAATTAGGAGGTAAAGAGTTAATATAGAAACCACAGTCTGTGCGTGTTTCTATAAAGTACCTACAACTTCCTGGCTGCCCTGTCCCGACAGCTACCCCATAACACCCATACCATACCCATACCTATACCCATAACATGGCGCAGTATTTTGAGCCAAAGAACTACCGACGCCGGAACTCACGCCACCCCACTACAGCCAGCAGGACTCAGCTGCCTCTTCATGTCTTTCTCCGGGATCTACAGTGCGGCAGTAACTTTTGTGACAGTGTGTGCAGTGTTTTGCGTACTCGTGTCTCTTCACGCTGCTAACAGGGGACGTTTCACCCTTTGCGGGAGACAAGTTCTGCGTGTTGCACTTCCTTGTTCAGCGCGAAGCGGGTAACTGCTGTCCAGAGTTGCCAAGCAGTAGACTGTGTTCCCGCGGAATCCCGTCCAAAACCAGCCCAAAAACCGCGACCTCGATCTCAAAAAAACAGCGGAAAACCAGCCCAAAACTTGAACCATCACAAGTGTATATGTTTGATACTCAAGATGACTAATAGAGGTATAACATAAAGGGAAAACACATTTTTCATGTAATGTCCAGAACAGAAGGAAAGTAATGAGATAATCGAGACAGGAGGAAGAGGAGGAGGAGGAGGAAGAGGAGGAGAAGCAGCAGCAGCAGCAGGAGGAGGAAGAGCAGCAGGAGAAGGAGGATGAGGAGTAGGAGCAGGAGGAGGAGAGAGAGAGAGAGAGAGAGAGAGAGAGAGAGAGAGAGAGAGAGAGAGAGAGAGAGAGAGAGAGAGAGAGAGAGAGAGAGAGAGAGAGAGTGTCTACAATAAAAAAAAAAGGGTGTCACGACCCCATATCACCCGACAGACACAAAGGCTTCATTGTGCCTGTAGTCCCATAGTCAGCATCTTTTAGTGTAAACATCTTCATCGCGCCTCCTCACAAAACCTCCACTATCTCCTCAACGCCACATCTCCTCAACATCATCTCCTTTTAATTTATCTCTTTATCAGTTTCTTCTCTCATTCCTTTCATATCATGAAGCCCCAGGTGACAATATCCTCTCCACCGGAGGAATGAACCACACCTACAGACATCCTTGCCCTTTTTCATTCTTCTTCTTCTCTCTCTCTCTCTCTCTCTCTCTCTCTCTCTCTCTCTCTCTCTCTCTCTCTCTCTCTCTCTCTCTCTCTCTATCTATCTATCTATCTATCTATCTATCTATAATACATCGGAATGTTCTGTCTGAAGGAGGAAGTTGGCACTCTCATAGAAGCCCTGATGTCTTCACCTGTGATCGACTGGGAGGACGCGAGGAGGAACCATCTTGTCATTCACTACGTCCCTCCCTACGCTGTCGAGCCCATGATGGGGCTGATGCAGGGGAAAGGAGTGAACACGGGGTTAAAACTCGCTTCACCTTCACCTATGACGCTCACTTGGCCCCTTACACGCTCAGGTAAGATGATGTGGCTTTGTATGTGTGTGTGTGTGTGTGTGTGTGTGTGTGTGTGTTTGTGTGTGTGTCTGTGTGTGTATGTGTGTGTGTGTGTGTGTGTGTGTGTGTGTGTGTGTGTGTGTGTGTGTGTGTGTGTGTGTGTGTGTGTGTGTGTGTGTGTGTGTGTGTGTGTGAAGATAATGACAAAAAAAAAAAATGAAACCCATAGTAACTACCACTACAACCCCAAAACACCCTTGAAAAAACCAAGAACACCCACTACATCCTGTCAAAAGCACCCAAGACAAAACCAAAGCAAACCACAACAATGACCTCTGACATGTAGCTACAAAATCACGGAGAACATACACATAACCCGCCATACACAGAGTACCAGCGGGCTTCCGTGTGTGCAGGCTGGGCAGAGCAGGCGTTCGTCACCTCCTGGAGAATGCTAAGTACTGTGGAATACTCCTTGACCTCAAGTACAGGATGGCAGAGGGCGTGCCTTACATAGGAGTGTACCAGGACCCAACCGGCACACAGGAGGCGACAGTAGGCCCAGAGAACCTTCCTGTTGGTGTAGACTAGGAGATACCAGAGACTTGGAAATGCTCGGGTCCCTCGGGAGAAATGGCCAAGTTGATAACGGACGAGAGGTTCAGAAGACGTGGGTCTGGAAAGCTGCTGACGGCGACGTTAGCGAGGCGATAAGCTGCCCTCCTTGGCTTTATTCCTCATTGTATAGTTGAGGCGAACAATTCTGCCTCTAAAGCAGTGGAGGATGACACATAAATGTATCCGGATTACTAAATGTCAGGGGTCTTTATAGCTGAGTCTTGGAGGCTGAGGACCTGCTGTCTTTATGGTGGTCCTCGAGACTGTAACCTTTCCACCAGGGGCCAATGGGAATGAAATGTGTGTGTGTGTGTGTGTGTGTGTGTGTGTGTGTTGTGAACCAGCGCCGTATGGGATTGGTGTATAGATAGATGAAATCTTTTATATAAATGGAGACTAGGCAAGGGAGGAAGAAGGGCGCAGGAAGTTGTCTGTAATAACGTGCGTTACTAGGAGTGAAGTTGGTGGGGCTTAACAGTGTTG
The DNA here is from genome assembly GCF_035594125.1 of Scylla paramamosain. Classification (NCBI taxonomy): domain Eukaryota; kingdom Metazoa; phylum Arthropoda; class Malacostraca; order Decapoda; family Portunidae; genus Scylla; species Scylla paramamosain. The sequence continues at coordinate 2,885,468 of NC_087193.1, read as the reverse complement.
TTACGTCACTCAATTGTTATATTTGCTTAGTTCAATATATTTGTTAAGATAAGTATATATAATTGTTGATATATTTATAGTATGATGAATATGAGGCTTTGTTGCAGTTAAGTCATTTAACATGCGTTTGGGAAAATATATGCCTGTCTTTTATGAACAGAGTGAAAGTGAATCAAAGTGAACATTACGAGTGAACAATGAATAAATAACTTAAAGGATATATACTAACATAACTGCATTGTATTTTCCATTATGTATATTTCTGGAAATAGTAAAAAGGCAGAAAAATAGAACATAAAACATAATGAATAAATAAGTTGAATGATACAAAAATACTTGAATTGTGTTCCACATTTTATTTATTATTTTCTGAAAATCAAACAAAGAAACAAAAGAAAAAAGAAAAAGATTGAAAAATCAGCAGGGACAGCAGGGACACAGGGCGGTGCTTTGTGGCCTCAGTCTTTGCCTTCCTTTTGTGCATTGGGACCACTCTCTCTCTCTCTCTCTCTCTCTCTCTCTCTCTCTCTCTCTCTCTCTCTCTCTCTCTCTCTCTCTCTCTCTTACAAGCAAATAAGGGCAAAAGTGTACCGATACTAGCAGAGGCAGACTATCAAAGGCTTCAATATACCGCGTTACTAAGTCGGTTCAGGGCATGAAGTCCGTTCGAGGTGTGACAGATTCTGGAATTCCCATGAGTGCGACTCTGCCAGTTCGTTCGCCAGTTATCGAATTAAGGCGAGTGGACGCCTGTTATTCTTAGAGGTGACATTCATATTTGTCTGATCGTCATGATTTTTGGTGCGTATGTACCTTAGTACCTACAATAGCAAATCGCCAATTTTCGCTGAAATTCGCCGATTAGTTTTGTAGATTTTTTTTTTTTTTAAGCAAAAAAGTAATTGATAAAATTTCTTCTTCTAAATTGTTTTTTAACCAATTGCTATAAAATTTAATGTCGATAATATACTCACATGTATCGTCACTTCCCCAAAGATAGATTTTTATTAGACATCATTTTAAAATAAAAACTAAGATTTTTTTCTTCAAACTTTTTCATTTTTTTTTTAAAGAAAAAAAATCAAGCACAGTATGAAGAGCCTCCTTTGAAAATCCATCTTTGGGGAAAAATAACCCGTTGTTTCCTCTCTCCAGCAGTACCTTTACATCTCCATCATCTTGTAGGACAACGAAGGACAAACACTTGATGTATGAAAAACTTAAGTTTTGAGATACGAGCTGTTTCCTTCTGAGAAGTGTGTGTAATTCCATATGTTGGGTTTTTCTGGTAAAATTTTACATGCATTAGGATAAAAATTATATAACCAAAAGGAAATCATCGTTTATGATCATATTCAGGGCTGATTGGCACCTGGTCCCCTTCTGTATGACAGGATATTACTCACTCGCAGGTGAGTTTATCAGAGGGCGACACACTCCTCTTTGTAGCCAGGATCATTAGCAGCTGCTTGGCTGATAGTCTTCACTTCCTTCTCTTGAATAAAGCTTCTTTTCGGTCCTCTTCTGTACAGTTGTTCTGCTTTCTTTAATGCCTCACCCTGCGAGAGTGTTTTGTGAGGCACCAAACCCAAGATGAGTTGGTAAACTTGGATTCAAGTACCCGAAGTTGTGATCTAATACGGTCACAATGGCAATAAATTTGACTCTTTTGGTCCCAATATACTTAGTTGTGCTGCATTTAGCCCATAGTCCACATCCATAATCCATAATCCATAGTAAACTTGGATTCAAGTACCCGAACTTGTGATCTAATACGGTCACAGTGGCAACAAATTTGACTCTTTTGGTCCCAATATACTTAGATGTGCTGCATTTAGCCCATAGCATAGAATGCTCCGGTGGTGATGGTGAAACAAAGGTAGCGTGTGGTGGCGACTTGTTACCCCAAACGCAACTCCTCTTGATTACTTTTGTTCTCCCTCATCTATCCGTGCACGCTTTGCTTTATTATAACGAGCCATGCTTCCAAATACAAATGAAAATGAACTAACCTTGGATAGCGGAGCATAGACACACTCTGACGTTTGCCAGGAATACAGGACTGACCGCAGTGGCCAGCCTCCCTCTGAGTCCCTCGTGGCTCATCAGTGATGTTGCTAACTGAAGCTCCACATATATTAAAAAAAAAGAAGACAACACTAAAAGGAAGTAAAAAAAAAAAAATGCTTTAAAATTATGAGTTTATAAGCCAGGTGACGGACCGCGTGGCAAGCACGTGGCGCATGGGGCATTTAAAGTCCTTTGATAATGGTAAATAAAGGCGATTTAAAAATATAATGAATAGTGTTATCAACTCGTGGTTTCCACAGAAAACGCCAGACATGTTAAGGGTGATTATGATGTTAATAACTCAATTTTAACCTCCGGGTCGAAAAATGTAATTTTTTAAGGCGTCCCTTCCATCACACTTGCTTCTCTCTCTCTCTCTCTCTCTCTCTCTCTCTCTCTCTCTCTCTCTCTCTCTCTCTCTCTCATATATATATATATATATATATATATATATATATATATATATATATATATATATATATATATATATATATATATATATATATATATATATATATATATATATATATATATATATATATATATATTCTTCTCTTTGTAACTTCATCTTAAGTTTCCTTTCTGACCGTTCTATTGCTGCTGTGGTAGACGGTCACTGTGTTCCTCAGGGTTCTGTCCTGTCCCCTACTCTCCTCTTATTATTCAACAATGACTTTCTAAACCAAACTTCTTGTCCCATCCACTCTTACGCTGGTGATACCACCCTGCACTTTTCCACGTCTTTTCATGAACGTCCAACACTTCAGGAAGTAAACATTTCACGCAGAAAGCTAGAGAACGCCTGACTTCTGATGCTTCTAAAATTTCAGATTTGGGCAGAACAAACTTGGTATTGTTCAATGTCTCAAAAACTCAATTCCTCCATCTATCAACTCGACACAGCCTTCCAGGCAACTATCCCCTCTTCTTCAATGACACTCAACTGTCCCCCTCTTTTACACTGCACATCCTCGGTATGTCCTTTACTTATAATCTGAACTGGAAACTTCACATCTCATCCCCAGGTAAAACAGCTTCTATGAAGTTAAGTGATCTGAAACGTCTCCGCCAGATTTTCTCATCCCCTCCAGCTGATAACTCTGTACAAGGGCCTTATCCGTCCATGTATGGAGTATGCTTCACATGTCTGGGAGTTCCACTCATACCGCTCTTCTAGACAGGGTGGAATCAAAAGCTTTTCGTCTCATCAACTCCTCTCCTCTAACTGACTGTCTTCAGCCTCTCTCTCATCACCGCAATGTTGCATCTCTAGCTGTCTTCTACCGCTATTTTCATGCTAACTGCTCTTCTGATCTTGCTAACTGCATGCCTCCCCTCCTCCTACGGCCTCGCTGCACAAGAATTTCTTCTTTCTCTCACCCCTATTCTGTCCACCTCTCGAATGCAAGAGTTAACCAGTATTGTCGATCACTTTCTTTGGTAAACTCTGGAACTCCCTGCCTGCTTCTGTATTTCCATCTTCCTATGACTTGAATTCCTTCAAGAGGGAGATTTCAAGACACTCATCCTTCGATTTTTGACTACAGCTTTGGACCCTTTTCTGGGGCTGGCATCTTAGTGGGCTTCTTTTTTTTCATTGGATTTTTGTTGCCTTTGGGCTGTGTCCCTCCTATCTCTCTATCTATCTATCTATATATATATATATATATATATATATATATATATATATATATATATATATATATATATATATATATATATATATATATATATATAATTTTTTTTTATGTAGGAAGGACACTGGACAAGTTCAACAAAAATCCAATAAAAAAAAAAAATAAAATAAAAAAAAAAGCCCACTGAGGTGCCAGTCCCAGAAAAGGGTCCTAAGCGGTAGTCAAAAATTGAAGGATGAGTATCTTGAAACTTCCCTCTTGAGGGAATTCAAGTCATAGGAAGGTGGAAATACAGAAGTAGACAAGGAGTTCCAGAGTTTACCAGAGAAAGGGATAGAATAGGGATGAGAGAAAGAAATTTTTGTGCAGCGAGGACGCGGGAAGAGGGAAGGCATGCAGTTAGCATGCCTTCCCTCACAACAGAAGGGCAGTTAGCATGAAAATAGCGGTAGAAGACAGCTAGAGATGCAACATTGCATCTATATACTCGTATATATATATGTTTATATATATATATATATATATATATATATATATATATATATATATATATATATATATATATATATATATATATATATATATATATATATATATATATATATATATATATATATATATATATATATATATATATATATATATATATATATATATATATATAAATCATATTTATGTAGTATTTATATATTATCAATTTTCACCTTTTTTTTCCACACCATCTATATGAAGTAAAATTCAAGCCAAGTTTTTTTTTTTTTTTTTTTTAAGGTGTCCCTGTAGGCCTAATCCTCTGTTTAAGCATCGTCTTCCATATCAGAACATTCTGTGATGTTGATCACAAATGACTCGACAAAATTTTCAGCTGCCACATGTTGTTGGTCATCTTTATCCAGAATTTTTTCAGCATGTCGCACTGCTTCCTTCCTAGTTTGTGGTGTGATGAGACTCAGAGCTTCTGTTACAAGAACTTTAAGATTAGCCACTTTAAATGTATCCTTCTTGGTTATATAAGTCTTCACTTGAGCACAAATGAGCTCAATCGGGTTATACTGGCAATGATTCGGCGGTAACCTCAAAACACGATGCCCTGCCTCCTGCACAATCTTATCGATTACGGATATCGTGGTAACATAAATTTTCTTGGTAAGTTCTTGCAGCTGTGCTTTCGATGAGTCATCTCGGGGCTGCACTCCCTTCTTTATCAGCCAATCCAGCAACTCCTATTTTTTCCATGCTGTTGTAGGCCATCTTTCAAGCTTCACCGAATGATAGGAAGCGTTGTCCGTCACGATCACCGAGTTTGGTGAAGTATTCGGGAGCAACTGCTTCCTAGAACCATTCTTCAAAAAGTGTAGAGTTCATTTGGTTGTGATAACCACCGTCATTTTTAGCTTCAAACACTGACTCGGTGTTGTCTACGAAGCCATTTTTCGTCCCAACATGAAGTATAATCAAACGACCTCCTTTCCATGTTGGCTGTCGTACTCCAGTGGCTTTAGGTGATGTGGTGTCTGTCCAACATTTTCCAACTCTGTAATTCTGATTCACCCAAGTTTCATCCAGTTATATATTTTGGGAGGCCTGCTTGACTTTTTTTTATGTCTTGCAAAAACATAGCGCGAGCTGCCGCAACATCACTCCTTTCCTTCAGCAATTTTAGCCCATCAACCTTGGCATATTTGAAGCCAGTCTCCTGCAGAATCTTGTGAAGGGAGCTTCTGCAGCCACTGAAGGATATTTTTTCCTTCACTTTTCTTGATTTTTTTTTGCAGAGTCAGGACTTGATGCCTCTCATAAAATGCCAAGACTGTTCTTCTTACAACGCATTTATCAAAGTCGTGTAGAGTGGTGACAGGTGCAGAATATCTCCTCTTCTTTGGTGACAGAAAGACAGTCCTTTCATGTGATGTCCCGCCTCGTTTCGAGCAGATTCTTTGAACAGTTTTCTCGGAAACGTTGGAGGTTTTTGCAGTGCACGCAGTTGCTTTTGAAGGTGGGATAAGGAATCCATTACAAGCTTTCTCTTCAATGAATTACTTGTTGACGTAGTAAAACATTTCCATTTCCCATCATGGGTGGTGGCCAGAAACGAACTGAGCAGTTTCCCTCAACACATCCATCACTTTATTCCGTCACTTCTTCAAAATCACTTTCCCACTGCTTCTCCTCCTCCTTCAACACACACACACACACACACACACACACACACACACACACACACACTTGCGAGAGAGTGCTAATCACTTTTAATGATGCCCCACCACCACCACCACCACCACTACCAGGACGAAGTGGCACCATGGGAAAAAAAATATTTGCCACGTCATAGAATTTATTCAAATTGTAGTTGTAATTGACACTCATTGTACTGTGTAGCTTCCTTCAGTATACACAGAATACATAAAATATCACTTTCAAGTAGCACACGGATGGGAAACAAAAAAGAAAGGCTCATTCACGAAGGTTTATTTGACAGCATGGCTAGAGCTAAACCACCATACTAGCCCCACCTTGCACGGACTTCTGCTCTGAACAGACTTTTAATTTAATTGAATTAAATTTAATACACCTTGATCCACACAGCTCGTATGTCATCCTCCCTTGTCTAGTTTCCATATATATATAAAAGAAATCATCAACGTATAACAGGCCGGCAGACCAACACGGCGCTGGTTCACAACACATAAAACACCCCCCCCCCCATACGCACACACACACACACACACACACACACACTTTATCCCTATTGGCTCCTGGTGGAAAGCTTACAGTCTCGTCGACCACCATGAACATAGCAAATCCTCAGTCTCCAAGACTCAGCTATATAGGCGCCTGACAATCAATGATCCAGATATTTTCATGCGTCACACTCCAGCCTAGCGAATTCTCGAACATCACTTTAGAGGCAGAATTGTTCGCCTCAACAAACGCATGAGGAATAAAACCGAGGGCAGTTTGTCGCCTCGCTAACGTCGCCGTCAGCAGCTTTCCAAACCCACGTTTTCTGAACCTCTCATCTGTTATCAGCTTGGCCACGTCTCCTGAAGGACCCGAGCAACACCAAGCCACTGGTATCTCCTCGTTTCCAGCGACAGGAAGGTTCTCTGGGTCTACTCTCGCCTCCTGTGTGCTGGTTGGGTCCTGGTACACTCCTATGTAAGGCACGCCCTCTGCCATCCTGTACATGAGGTCCAGGGGTATTCCACCGTACTTAGCATTCTCCAGGAGGTGACGAACGCCTGCTCTGCCCAGCCTGCACACACGGAAGCCCGCCGGTACTCTGTGTATGGCGGGTTATGTGTATGTTCTCCGTGATTTTGTAGCTACATGTCAGAGGTCATTGTTATGGTTTGCTTTCGTTTGTCTTGGGTGTTTTTGACAGGCTGTAGTGGGTGTTGCTGGGGTTTTCAAGGGTGTTTTGGAATTGTAGTGGCAGTTACTATGGCTTTCAATATATTTTTTTAATTATCTTCACACACACACACACACGCGCACACACACACACACACACACACACACACACACACACACACACACACACACACACACACACACACACACACACACACACACACACACACACACACACACACACACACTACCTGAGCGTGCGATGATCCAGGTGAGCGTCATAGGTGAAGGTGAAGCAAGTCAGTAACCACACCTTCACTCCCCTCTCTTGCACCAGCCTCACCATGGGCTCGACAGCGTAGTGAGGGACGTCGCTGATGACAAGATGGGTCCTCCTCGTGTTCTCCCAGTCAATCACGGGTGAAGAACTCAGGGCTTCTACAAGAGTGCCAACTTCCTCCTTCAGGCAGAACATTCGGATGTGTTGTGTGTGTGGCAACTTTCGCATCGCATATGATATCGTCACATTTTGATTTATTACACGAAATCTTGATATGACGCAGTTGTGTGCCCCGCACATGGTGTTGCACCCGTCCGTTGCCAAATCACTGCATTTTTTGACATCCAGTCTTCCATGATTTTCTAAGAAGTCCAGTAAAGATGTGACCAACTCAGCTGTGCCTTTTTCTAGTTCCACCAAACCTAGATACGAAGTGATATAACAACACACAATTGCTTCTTTGTGGTGATGCCTGTGCTTTCACCAGTTATCAGCGAGTAATCACCATTACCGATATCGCTGCACAGTTCCTGCAGCATACAGGGTTCCAATATCTTGTTCACGAGTGCTGTACACTTTGTTCTGTGCAGTGAGATTTTCTTGCAAGAAATATCTCTTATAAGCTCAGCCAAGTGATCGATCATTTTTACACTAGAATGGCAAGCAATGTGAGCTGCTAATTTCAGTTCAGAAATTTTCACACTGTTGTTGGCACTTGCTTTTGTTACACCAGACTGAAATAACGTTCTCGTGTTCGAAAATGGGACTGGATTTTTTTTTTCTGTGTTTCTCCGTTGAAGTGTGATTAACAAGATCACTGCGGTGAGCTCTAACTTTTGTCTTGCAGAACTTGCACGCTGCAACAGTCATCGCAGGGTACACAAGCAATCCATTCTCTGAGACCATCTTCTTTTTTTCCATTCTTTCATATATATATATATATATATATATATATATATATATATATATATATATATATATATATATATATATATATATATATATATATATATATATATATATATATATATATATATATATATATTTTTTTTTTTTTTTTTTTTTTTTTTTCCATATTTCACCCAATTGCCCATTTTAACTGCAGCACTCACGCAAGCTTTTTTTTTTTATGTAGGAAGGACACTGTCCAAGGGCAACAAAAATCCAATAAAAAAAATATGCCCACTGAAATGCCAGTTCCATTAAAGGGTCAAAGCAGTAGTCAAAAATTGATGAATAAGTGTCTTGAAACCTCCCTCTTGAAGGAATTCAAGTCATAGGAAGGTGGAAATACAGAAGCAGGCAGGGAGTTCCAGAGTTTACCAGAGAAAGGGATGAATGATTGAGAATATTGGTTAATTCTTGCGTTAGAGAGGTGGACAGAGTAGGGGTGAGAGAAAGAAGAAAGTCTTGTGCAGCGAGGCCGCGGGAGGAGGGGAGGCATGCATTTAGCAAGATCAAAGAGCAGTTAGCATGAAAATAGCGGTAGAAGACAGCTAGATATGCAACATCGCGGCGGTGAGAGAGAGGCTGAAGACAGTCAGTTAGAGGAGAAGAGTTGATGAGACGAAAAGCTTTTGATTCCACCCTGTCTAGAAGAGCAGTATGAGTGGAACCCCCCCCAGACATATGAAGCATACTCCATATATGGACGGATAAGGCCCTTGTACAGAGTTAGCAGCTGGGAGGGTGAGAAAAACTGGCGGAGACATCTCAGAACGCCTAACTTCATAGAAGCTGTTTTAGCTAGAGATGAGATGTGATGTTTCCAGTTCAGATTATAAGTAAAGGACAGGCCGAGGACGTTCAGTGTAGAAGAGGGGGACAGTTGAGTGTCATTGAAGAAGAGGGGATAGTTGTCTGGAAGGTTGTGTCGAGTTGATAGATGGAGGAATTGAGTTTTTGAGGCATTAAACAATACCAAGTTTGCTCTGTCCCAGTCCGAAATTTTAGAAAGATCAGAAGTCAAGCGTTCTGTGGCTTTCCTGCGTGAAATGTTTACCTCCTGAAGGGTTGAACGTCTATGAAAAGACGTAGAAAAGTGTAGGGTGGTATCATCAGCGTAGGAGTGGATAGGACAAGAAGTTTGGTTTAGAAGATCATTATTGAATAATAAGAAAAGAGTGGGTGACAGGACAGAACCCTGAGGAACACCGCTGTTAATAGATTTAGGAGAAGAACAGTGACCGTCTACCACAGCAGCAATAGAGCGGTCAGAAAGGAAACTTGAGATGAAGTTACAGAGAGAAGGATAGAAACCGTAGGAGGGTAGTTTGGAAATCAAAGCTTTGTGCCGGACTCTATCAAAAGCTTTTGATATGTCCAAGGCAAAAGCAAAAATTTCACCAAAATCTCTAAAAGAGGATGACCAAGACTCAGTAAGGAAAGCCAGAAGATCACCAGTAGATGGCAGTGGCAGGTCACTTAACTAACCTAGCTTCTCTGAAGAGGCTGTCACCTGCCGCAGGTGACAGCTCTGAATGAGGGGTGGACCTTGTAAGGTATGGCATGACCCACAGATCAATTAATCATCCCAAGGGATATTAGTAGGGTGTGATCTCGGTGGGAGGTCAGGTCGAGGCCGTAATAAGGTTAAAGTCCTGTCGTAATAATCCTTCTTGAGAATTATCACGACCGAGCGCTAATGTATCAAGTGTTTTCGAAACTTGAAGCTAATCAGCCCAATATGCCGCGACTTTTTATGCAAAAACAGCCCAAAAACCGCCAACCCGCGACTATCGTTTTTTCCCCGCCAATAAATAAATAAATAAATATATATATATATATATATATATATATATATATATATATATATATATATATATATATATATATATATATATATATATATATATATATATATATATATATATATATATATATATATATATATATATATATATATATATATATATATATATATATATATATATATATATATATATATATATATATATATATATATATATATATATATATATATATATATATATATATATATATATATATATTTATTTATTTTTTTTTTTTATTTATTTATTTATTTTTTTTGCCAAGGGCAACAAAAATCCAATTAAAAAAAAAAAGCCCACTGAGATGCCAGCCCCAGAAAAGGGTCCTAAGCGGTAATCAAAAATTGAAGGATGAGTATCTTGAAACCTCCCTCTTGAAGAAATTCAAGTCATAGGTGGAAATACAGAAGTAGGCAGGGAGTTCCAGAGTTTACCAGAGAAAGGGATAGAATAGGGATGAGAGAAAGAAGAAATTCTTGTGCAGCGAGGACGCGGGAGGATGGAAGGCATGCAGTTAGCAAGAACAGAAGAGCAGTTAGCATGAAAATAGCGGTAGAAGACAGCTTGAGATGCAACATTGCATATATATATATATATATATATATATATATATATATATATATATATATATATATATATATATATATATATATATATATATATATATATATATATATATATATATATATATATATATATATATATATATATATATATATATATATATATATATATATATATATATATATATATATAATTCATATTACATTTATATAGTATCAATTTTCACCTTTTTTCCACACCATCTACGTGAGGTAAAATTCAAGCCAAGTTTTTTTTTTTTTTTTTTTAAGGTGACCCCCGTAGGCCTAATCCTCTGTTTAAGCATCGTCTTCCTCATCAGAACATTCTGTGATGTTGATCACAAATGACTCGACGAAATTTTCAGCTGCCACGTGTTGTTGGTCATCTTCATCCTGAATTCTTTCAGCATGTCGCACTGCTTCCTTCCTAGTTTGTGGTGTGATGAGACTCAGAGCTTCTTTGACAAGAACATTTTCCACCTCTGTAATTCTGATACACCCAAGTCTGCTGCCGCAATATCACTCCTTTCCTTCATGAATTTGAGGCCATTATCCTTGGCATATTTGAAGCCAGTCTCCTGCAGAATCTTGTGAAGGGAGCTTCTGCAGCCACTGAAGGATATTTTTTCCTTCAGTTCTTCTTGAATTTTTAGCGGAGTCAGGACTTGATGCCTCTCATAAAATGCCAAGACTGTTCATTCGTGTTGTACAGTCGTGTAGAGTGGTGACAGGTGCAGAATATCTCCTCTTCTTTGGTGACAGAAAGACAGTCCTTTCATGTGTTGTCCCGCCTCGTTTCGAGCAGATTCTTTGAACAGTTTTCTCGGAAACGTTGGAGGTTTTTGCAGTGCACGCAGTTGCTTTTGAAGGTGGGATAAGGAATCCATTACAAGCTTTCTCTTCAATGAATTACTTGTTGACGTAGTAAAACATTTCCATTTCCGTGCCATGCAGGACCCTGGAACGCGAGCGAGTCGGAGTTGTAGCTTCCATTATCAATGGTGGCCAGAAAGGAAGTGAGCAGTTTCCCTCAAAACATCCATCATTTTATTCCGTCACTTCTTCAAAATCACTTTACCATTGCTTCTCCTTCTCCTCCTTCAACACACACACACACACACACACACACACACACACACTTGCGAGGGAGTGCTTATCACTTTTACTGATACCTCACCACCACCACCACCACTACCAGGACGATGTGGCACCATGGGAAAAAATATTTGCCACGTCATAGAATTTATACAAATTGTAGTTGTAATCGACACTCATTGTACTATGTAGCTTCCTTCACTATATACAGAATACATAAAACATCACTTTCAAGTAGCACATGGATGGGAAACAAAAAAGAGAGGCTCATGTACGCAGATTTATTTGGCAGGACGGCTAGAGGCACCAGCCTCTGGCGCCGCTGGCCCTTCTGTTGCCAAGTGAGTTGCCAGATACTGCCACACAAACACGCGTTCACACGCGCTGTCACACTGTAAGACCCAGCCTCTCACGGATATTTCTTTTGCTTGTGGGGACACTTTCTGCCTATTCACGGATCCTCACAGATTACCATGTTGGATCCGCGTCCTTCGTCCGAGTAAGGAGACACCGAACAACAGCATGGAACCCTTGAGTCATAAGACGACCACGGCAGTCCCTGGGGGACGCGGGGTTTCCCTCTTAGAGCCACCGCTAATCACCCTCCACCTGACCCACTCCTTTCTGCCTTACTCCCACTACCTCCTCACGCATCGCGGAATGACAGTGTTCTACATCTCATTAAGTACTTGAAGGAGTCTCGTCTGTCAGCTGACTTGCGAAGAAGGCAAGAGGACGAACACAGACAGAGAAAGGAGGACTTGCGTCGACGACAGGAAGAGGAAAGGCGACGAGCGGAAGAGTCAAGAAGGGAAGCAGAGGAAGCGAGACGCAGGGAGAACAACGAGCGTTTCATGGCATTGCTACAGATGATGTTGACTCAGGCAATGCCCGCTCAACACCTGCCGTCTTCAACCTACTCACCTGACCCCTTGTTAACACTCAGCCCTCTCGCCCCAGCCTATCATCACCCTGTAGTCACCGGTCTCGCGGCGACTCCGCCCGCCGCGACAGCTGTTGCTACAGTCGCTACGACACCTGTCACCGCAGCTGCCATTACAGCGGCCACTACAGTCCCGTGTGGTGTGGACACCACCGCCTCGCGCACCATCTAGATAGATGTTCTGCCGCTACTTCCGGGAAGTGGGTGTTCCCCTCTGCCTAAGTACTGATGGCGGTCTCCAGTTCGCCAGCGCCGACTTCCAGAACTTCATGGAGCGCCGGGGTGTCCACCACGTAGTGACCTCGCCGCACTACCCCGAGTCTAACGGCCACGCTGAGGTGGCTGTCAAGTCAGTGAAGCACCTCATCCTCAAGACAGCCCCCTCCGGCAGCATTAACACAGAAGAGTTCGCCAGAGGTCTCCTGGAGCTACGCAACGCTCCCAACTTCACAAGACGATCCCCTGCACAACACCTGTATGGCCGCCCTCTTCGCTCCTGCGTCCCTGCCCACCCGGAATCCTTTTCCGTGGACTGGCAAGCCAAGACGGAGGACTACGACTGTCGCGCTGCCGCCCAAGCTGCCCAACTGCAGGCTCGCTTCGACCACTACCCCCGACCAGTCCCTAAGCTGAGCATCGGGGCCACAGTCCGTATCCAGGACCCGACTTCTCTTCGCTGGGACAAGTTTGGCGTGGCCATGGGCCGCAGCAGGAACAAGGACTACGAGGTACGTCTCCTTAGCGGACGTGTCTGGCGACGCAACCGCCGGTTTCTGCAACCAGTGACACCACGTAGTGACGACCCCCTCCTCGTATCCCTGTGGTCCCTTGCTCGGACGAGAAAAGTATGTCCGGTTCAGTTACTCCTCCAGTTACCCCACGTCGTTCCCAGCGGCTCAAGGGAAAAAGAGTTCCGCTCGAGACAGTGCTACGAGCGTGAGGGGGAGGGAGGTGTGGATATGTAATGTACTGCACCATGCTTTATATTGCACCTCCATTTACTGTATTCTTGGCAACCCTGTAATCCTCAGTCTGGCTGGTGCTTCCGAGGTAGCCACGCGCTCAGGGTCTGCCACAGCATTATTCGTTTGTTCCTAGCCTTAATATAGAAACCACAGTCTGTACGTGTTTCTATAAAGAACCTACAACTTTCAGCTCCCGTACATTTGGCCGAACGGACATTTGGCCGACAGACATTTGGCCGAATGGACATTTGGCCGATGGACATTCGGCCGACGGACATTTGGCTGACAAACATTTCATCGAATGGACATTTAGACGAAAATGTACAAGTGTGAATGGTAACCTGAAATAATTTTAAGTATCTTAATTAACAGTATTGCAAAAGTTAACTGTCCAAAAGATCCCAAAGATTTTAGACCTGTAGTATTAACATCTAATATTATGAAATGTTTAGAAAGTATATTGAAAAATTACATCTGTGAAAAAACTTATAATATAAAAGACCCTATGCAGTTTGCTTATTGTAATAATAGGAGTGTACAGGATGCGACACTTACATTATTGAATGATGTTAACAAACATTTAGATAAGCCCAAATCACAAATTAGAGCACTGTTTATTGATTTTAGTTCAGCATTTAATACAATGCAACCTCATATTCTGCTCAATAAAATGCTAGAAATGGGTGTAAATAGAAATATCTTAAAATGGATTTTTAGTTTTTTTATCCCAGAGACCCCAGTATACCAATGTAAACAATGTTAAGTCTGATGTGATATTAACTAACACAGGAGCCCCACAAGGTTGTGTGTTGTCCCCTGTTCTTTTCACCTTGTACACAGATGATTGTAGAAGTGGAATTGATGACTGTACTATTGTGAAATATGCTGATGATACAGTTATCTTAGGAAAAATTGTAAATGATAATTATGAAGGCTATTTAACTCAGGTTAAAAAATTTGTTGACTGGAGTAAACAAAATTTTTTGGAGCTCAATGTAAAGAAAACTAAGGAGATGATATTTGATTTCAGAACTAAAAACAAACATGTACCAGACCTATTAACAATTAGAGAAGAAAACGTAGAAAGAGTAAACCAGTATAAGTATCTGGGCTTTATGATCGATGACCAGTTGAAGGGCAGTGTCAATACAGATATGGTGTCAAGGAAATGTAACCAAAGACTACACTTTGTACGTATTTTGCGCAACTTACATGTAGATAAAGTGATCATTAGCCTATTCTACAAATCATTGTTGGAACCAGTCCTAAACTTTTCGATCACTGCCTGTTATGGAAAGCTTACCTGTAAAGATAAAAATAAGCTGGGAAGGATTGTTAAGAAGGCAGGAAAATTAGGTGCACAGACCATATCATTAGATAAGCTCTATCAGACAGGTACAATGAAACAAGTGGACAGGATAATGAAAGATATCACTCATCCGCTACATAACTGTTACATATATCTAAAATCTGGTAGAAGGTTGGCTCTGCCCATGCAGCGTACTGACAGATATAGGAAGTCATTTGTACCTAAAAGCATTCTCCTTTTCAATCATCTATCATCACTATAATTTTTAGATTTAAGTATTCATGGTTACTGTATGTGATGGTTCATGATGAGGGCAGAAATAGCCCGATATTGCAGGTATACGATAGCCCATGTAATGACTCCTTTCTTAATGTTTTATTGTTTTATTGTTTTACTGATTTTATTTACTTTTTAATGTTATGTATAAGCAACTACTAGGGAGCTCTTAAGCCAAAATTAATTACATTTGTATTACATTTTGTATTACAACTTGACGAATAAATTATCTTATCTTATCTTATCTTATCTTAGTATTAAAAGACTGTACAAGTGTGAATAGTAAACAGGAATAATTTTAAGTATTTTAGTTAACAGTATTAAAAGATTGTTGTCAATTACTCTCAGACAACTGTAACCAATAAAATATATTGTGCTAATATTAAAACAGTAAAACAGTAAAATGCAGTAAAATTATTGTTTAGTATTTGATTCAAAAATTTTATTGCAGAGAAAAAAAACAAAACAAAAAAATCAATAAAATACAGTAAGATGTATGCTCTTAGCATACATCTTATTTAAATTCTTATTTACATCTCTTATTTAAAGATTGTGCGCAATTGCTCTCAGATAATCTTTTTTTTTCATATTCTTCATACTTTTCAATGATAGACATGAGCCTTGCGTTTAATATCTGATACTTCTTCTTTGATAATCTCAATGCAACCCATCTGCCATTCTTTGTTCAAACGCTCTGTGCCATCCCTCTAGAGAGTTTGTAGTCCGTGGAAGACCCTTTGCAGTTCTATCGTAAATGTTCCACATTCTTAAATCAAATAATGGCCTTCGTCGTCTTCCACGTTGAATTACACCATTCCAAGTTGCTTCAAAATAGCCAAGAAACCCTGACAGAATTTCATCAGTTTTATCATCTAATGATGAAACTAATTCAGTGAAAGTGCAACATCTATCACAGATTCCAAAGCTTGAAAAGACTTCACGGTGATTCCATTTCTTGAATCATTGTACCAGGTCTGTAGTCCTGAGCCCTGTATTTCTTTCCATAAGCATTGTCCGAAATGGAAAAAAAAAAAAAATCCATAAATGTTTGTGTTTGGAAAACATGCAGTGACGCTATTGAGAGCTGCCCTTTCATAGTCAATACTGACTGAAACAGGATTAAGATGTGGTCTCACCTGTTCGAGGGTGCTGAAAATTATATCATAAGTAGTTTGTTTTTTGTTCCTAGCTACACAGTATACTAAAGGAACTGTATGACTCTCTTCCAGCAAAACATGTACAGTATATAACTGAAAGCCTAATGGGGCAGAATCAAAAGTACCATCACACAACCAGTGGTCTTTGAGAGCAAGAAGTTCTAAGTTTCGGGCGTTGATAGAATTAGCAGATTGTCACTTTCATGGATGACCAAGTCTTCCCCTCTTATTGATTTCCGTAGTTCGTCAGTTAAAAATGTCTCCGTCTGGTACCGTGCGTTGTCTACGCACCATTTTTGCCAAAATTTCCTTTTTAGGAAGAACACCTGCAGCATTAAGTGAGTAATCACTAGTGCAGTTTTATATAATAGTCGATGTCCCTTCCTCCGAATCTTTGGCTTTTTCCTTGATTTTATTCACAGTTTTCAATGACAGATTGTGTGCGGTATCAGGCGGATGTCAGTGATTACTAGCTTCTCCTTGAACAACGTCGTCTTTTGTCTTTAATCGCCTATCACACATCTTCCTTTGCGTTCACATCGCCAGTATGTTACACTGTCTTTTCTTTTATCAACAATGTAGGCGTAGCCATCAAGCAAAAGCTTTCTTCCTCCTCGTGTATATATTTATTTATTTATTTATTTATTTATTTATTTATTATATAAATATATATTGCATGAAAAAAATGCACTAAAATTTTTCATTAAATATTTTTAAAAATGAATGTCAAAAAACACGAACATACTCGTAAATGTAAATATATGTAGCACATACTGAAAATAAAAACCGGGGAAACGTTAGCTTACCTTTACAACTTCTGGCCAGCGACTGTAGCAATGTCGAGGCAAGTAACTCACAACGTTGGTTTCGTGGCTCACGGGTTTCGTTTGGGCATGACTGGCTCAGTGTGTTTGAGCTGAGAATAGCAGTTACCCAAGTCAACAATTGAGATGGGAAACTCAAAGTCAATACCGACTGCTTTCAAACAGTTAAGATTGCTTGTTATAATTAAGAGCACGATAACGAGTGTGGCATACATGTAGATACGTTAACTACATTTTCGACCAAATGTTTGCCGGCCAAATGTCCGTTCGGCCAAATGTCCTTTCGGCCAAATGTCCGTTCTGCCAAATGTCCTTTCGACCAAATGTCCTTTCGGCCAAATGTCCGTTCGGCCAAATGTTCGTTCAGCAAAATATCCTTTCGGCCAAATGTCCTTTCGGCCAAATGTCCGTTCGGCCAAATGTTCGTTCAGCAAAATATCCTTTCGGCCAAATGTCCTTTCGACCAAATGTCCTTTCGGCCAAATGTCCTTTCGACCAAATGTCCTTTCGGCCAAATGTCCGTTCGGCCAAATGTACTTTCGGCCAAATGTACTTTCGGCCAAATGTCCATTCGGCCAAATGTCCTTTCGGCCAAATGTCCTTTCGGCTAAATGTCCGTCGGCCAAATGTTCGTCGGCCAAATGTCCGTTCGGCCAAATGTCCGTTCGGCCAAATGTCCTTTCGGCCAAATGTCCGTTCGGCCAAATATCTGTCGGCTAAATGTCCGTTCGGCCAAATGTCCGTCGGCCAAATATCTGTCGGCTAAATGTCCGTTCGGCCAAATGTCCGTCGGCCAAATGTTCGCCGGCGAAATGTCCGTTTGGCCAAATGTCCTTTCGGTCAAATGTCCGTTCGGCCAAATGTTCGTCGGCCAAATGTCCTTTCGGTTAAATGTCCGTCGGCCAAATGTCATTTCCGTCAAATGTCCGGCGGCCAAACGTCTGGCCACGCAACTTTCTGGCTGTCCTGTCCTGACAGCTACCCGATATAACACTAATGACAGGACTTTTTAGTGTAGCAGCGAATTTCATGGCACCCGCAGCCTTAGAGAAGGACTGATGACGCCAGTGTAGTCTCATACTGGAGTGTACACGCAAGGAGATGTATACGCGTAGGTAGATGATACTTTGAATTTTGCAGCGAGTACAGCGGAGACGCAGTGAGCGAGTGTGTGGGAGCTGGTGTGTGTCTCCCTGTCTATAAGTGGACTGGTGTTTCTCCCTATGTCCAGGTGACCTGCGGTGTTTCCGCCAGTGTAGGCCTAAATAGTAAGTGTCTGTGTGTGTTTGTGTGTGTGTATAATATATATATATATATATATATATATATATATATATATATATATATATATATATATATATATATATATATATATATATATATATATATATATATATATTTAAGGCGCTATCAGTAGAGGTCCGGGTCTGCATATAATAGTGTATGAGAATCACAACCCCGCTGCCAGACGACAAGCGTCACCGCCATTGGGAAAAAATCTCCTGTACATCACCCTAGGCAGTAATTGCGTAAAGGAAGGGGACAAGTGTTAATACACTAGTCCATTAAGGTTCTTGGTTCATTTTCTTGGGAAGAAGAGCTTTTCAGGGCAGACACAGACAGACACAGCAGGCTTGTGAGGTGTGTGGCGGCGATCTGCGGTCATGTTTAGAGTTCGCATGTATGAGTTCTGAGCCAACTCTAATTTCCTCCTTGTTTTAGGCTCATGTAAACTATGATATCGCAAAAAAAAAAAAAAAAAAAAAATTATATATATATATATATATATATATATATATATATATATATATATATATATATATATATATATATATATATATATATATATATATATATATATATATATATATATATATATATATATATATATATATATATATATATATATATCTCCGCCAGCACATAATTATGTTGAGATAATGCAAGAGACACACTAACACAAGAAAAAAAAAATGAATAAATAAAACAGCACTGGCCCGGGATTAAAGTCACAGCCAAGAAAGAGAGTCAGATAACGCTGCCTATCTTTCAAAAGTATGCGAGATATCACCAGAGAACGCAGCATTTTTCCTTATTTCCCTTGCCTTATGTCGCTCTTTTTTTTTTAATGTGAAATTAAAAATATTTCTTCTTACAACACCAATTTTCTTGGTCTCATAGAGCATTATATTCTATATACTATTCTTCAAAATACATTCCTATGGGAATCTAAGTGCTGTGTTACTGTGGTTACTACTCGTTCATCGACCAATAAAAAGCGTTTGCCTTTTGGGTGGAGAAAGACAAACGCTACCCTGGACGTAAATGCTCTGTATACCTTGCAAGCGTTTGACTAGTCGGTGGCATTGCTGAAAACGCATATATATATATATATATATATATATATATATATATATATATATATATATATATATATATATATATATATATATATATATATATATATATATATATATATATATATATATATATATATATATGCAGTCGACCCTCCATTTAATGTACATCGGTTTAACGGATTTCGGATTTAACGGACACTGTACGCTGTCCGGACAACGATTCGGACCAAACGGACAAACATCCTTTAGTTGAAAATTTGTCTGGTAGGTGGCAGTGGAAGTGGCAGCAGTTTCCCACCAAGAGGGAGGCTGGGAGTAACAGTTTAGCAACAGCCCTCAGTTTACTATACGATCGGTCCGCTTGCGTTTACAGTGTTTATACAGTGTATTTTGTGCTATTTAGGGCTGTCAAGATGCCTATACAAAAAAAAAAAGAAAAGAAATGCACACGTGTGAACCTATCTGTAATTCATAAACTACAACAAGTAAAAATAAGAAATAAAAAAAAAAAAAACTTGAAAACGAGGTTAGCGTAGAGTGCGTTTATGAGCAGTTTTGGGTTAATAAAAAAGAAAGAGCAAGAACAAGAGGAGGCAGTAGGCACCTGCCGAAACAATAATTACTCCCAGTGAGGTCTAAAGCACTGGATCAGGGAGTGTTGTGAACTTATCATTAAGCACAGCTGTGACCTCACTGAACGTTTCCCTTTGTGTTTAACAACACAAGGGGGCAGTCACAGCCTGCCATCTAAAGGCAACTCTCTTCCTTCACACAAAAATACAAATACCTTATTACACACACACCCTTTAGTGAGAATTCAAAATTATCATGGCGACTCCTACACCAGCCTCAGAGTCCCCATCTGGGAAGGGACCACAAATGTCTCCAGGTCGGACTGCTCTTTTGCTATCGACCCTAAGTATTTTGACACCCCCTCAGCTTTTTCTTCATTAACTACTGCCACATTCGCGGTCTTAGATCTAAATTTCAATCTGTAGAACACCACCTCTCCTTAATTAAACCTCATCTTTCTTTCCTCTAAGGCAACTAACAATGGCACTTTTCTGTTCCCTCCTACTTTCTCTATCCTTATTTTCAATCCAAAGCTGGATGTTGTGTTTATGTGCGTAACGACTTAATTCCTCTCGTGCCTATGCTCTTGAATCTTCCAAGATTTTCACCATCTGGCTACGACTACAGATAAATTTAGTCAAACTACGTAAATCTATCTGTGGTGTATACCTCTCACCTAATTCCTCTGACTACAAAAAAAATCTTTGACTACTTGACTTCCAAAGTGGAGCACATTCTGACTCTCTTCCCTTTTGCAGAGATCTCCATTCTTGGAGACTTCAATGTTTACCACCAGTTTTGGCTTTCCAGTCCCTTCACTGACCATCCTGGTGAACTAGCCTTCTACTTTGCTGTCCTCCACGACTTAGAGCAATTAGTGCAACATACTATTCGTATTCCTGACCGTCTTGGAGATACGCCTAGCATTCTTGACCTTTTCCTAACCTCTAATCCTTCTGCTTATGCTGTTACCCTCTCTTCTCCGTTGGGCTCCTCTGATCACAATCATATCTCTATCTTGTCCTATCGCTCCAAGAAGAGCGAAGCAGAAGGTATTCTGCTTATTTTCCTTGGAATGACTACTGCTTCCGTGTCAGAGACCCGTCTCTGTGTGCCGAGCTCATGACAGAGGTGACAGTGTCTGGCATGGAGGCGTACATTCCTCACTCTTTTTGTCGACCTAAACTTTCCAAACCTTGGTTTAACACAGCTAGTTCTCTTGCTACACATAATAGAGAGGTGGCCCACAAAAGGTATTCAAGCGTTCCATCTAGAATCCCATGCGCTTTATTTTTCTGCCCGGAACCATGCCGAGTCTGTTCTCCAAGTAGCTAAAAACTCCTTCAAAAATCTTTCAAGATTTAACTCTCCTCGTGACTTCTGGCATCTAGCTAAAAATATCTCCAATAACTTTGCTTCTTCTTCTTTCCTCCCTTGCTTCCTTCCTTCCTTATGATAGCAGTGGTGCCAGATGGCACCACTGCTATCATATCTATCTCTAAAGCTGAACTCTTTGCTCAAACCTTTGCTAAAAACTCTACCTTGGACGATTCAGGGATTATTTCTCCCTCTCCTCCATCCTCTGACTACTTCATGCTACCTATTAAAATTCTTCTCAATGATGTTTTCCATGTCCTCGCTGGCCTAAACCCTCGGAAAGTTTATGGACCCGATGGGGTCCCTCCTATTGTTCTTCGGAAGTGTGTCTCCGTGCTTGCACCTTGCCTAGTCAAACTCTTTCAACTTAATATGTCAACATCTACCTTCTTAATGGAAGTTTACCTACATTCAGCCTGTTCCTGAAAAGGGTGACTGTTCTATTCCCTCAAATTACCGCCCTATTGCTTTAATTTCCTGCCTATCTAAACTTCTTTTAATGTATCCTCAACAGGAAGATTCTTAAACATCTATCACTTCACAGCCTTCTTTCTGATCGCCAGTATGGGTTCCGTTAAGGCGGTTAAGGTAAGGTTAAACACCTTACATGAAGTTAGGCGTTTTGAGACGTCTCCGCCAGTTTTTCTCACCTTCCAGCTGCCAACTCAGCATAGGAGCCTTATCCGTCCATGAATAGTATGGTTCACATGTCTGGTTGGGTTTCCACTCATACCGCTCATCTAGACAGGGTGGAATCAAAATCTTTTCCTCTCATCAACTTATATCCTCTAACAGACTGTCTTCAGCCTCTTTTTCATCGCCACAGTGTTGCATCTCTTGCTATCTTCTACCGTCATTTTCATGCCAACTGCTCTTCTGATCTTGCTAACTGCATGCCTCCCTTCCTCCTGCGTCATCGCTGCACAAGACTTTCTTCTTTCTATCTCCCCTATTCTGTCCACCTCTCTAATGCAAGAGTTAACAAGTATTTTCAGTCATTCATCCCTTTCTCTGTTAAACTTCCCTGCCTGCTTCGGTATTTCCACCTTTCTATGATTTGAATACCTTCAAGAGGAAAGTTTCAAGACACTTATCCTTCAATGTTTGACTGCCGCTTTGGACATTATTCAGGGACTGTCATCTCAGTGTGCCTTTCTTTTTTTGTTGTAGTTTTTTGTTACTCTTGGCCGGTGCCCCTCCTACATAATAATAATAATAATAATAATAATAATAATAATAATAATAATAATAGAAATGGTAGGCAGGAGGCTGGAAGCGGATAGGGAGGTATGATTATTGTAGGCTGAGAAGGAGAAGGCGAGGATGTATGACAAATAAATGAAAATTCTTGAGGCAGAGAGAGAAAAGGAAGAAGTTCTTCAATATTTGTTTCAAAATTCTTTCCTCGTCTTTATAGGCGCTGGCATACTTCGCTCTGTAGTATATGTCGATGGTTTCTTTCTTCCTTGTAATTCCTTTTCCT
The DNA here is from genome assembly GCF_035594125.1 of Scylla paramamosain. Taxonomy (NCBI): domain Eukaryota; kingdom Metazoa; phylum Arthropoda; class Malacostraca; order Decapoda; family Portunidae; genus Scylla; species Scylla paramamosain. Next base: position 2,862,389 of record NC_087193.1, on the reverse strand, counting down.
TCCCGGTGACAGCAGTCCATAATTATCTTTTTTTGGTTGAGTGACTTTTTTTTTTTTTATGTAGGACGAACACCGGCCAAGGACAACAAAAATCCAATGATGCCGGTCCCCGAATAGTGTCCGAAGCGGTAGTAAAAATAATGAAGCTTGATTGCCTTGAAACCTCCCTCTTGAAGGAATTCAAGTCATAGGAAGGTGGAAGTACA